>NW_027473588.1:0-217383 GCF_050947335.1 Megachile rotundata | reverse complement strand
CACAATCACACAATCACAATCACACAATCACAATCACACAATCACAATCACACAATCACAATCACACAATCACAATCACACAATCACAATCACACAATCACAATCACACAATCACAATCACACAATCACAATCACACAATCACAATCACACAATCACAATCACACAATCACAATCACACAATCACAATCACACAATCACAATCACACAATCACAATCACACAATCACAATCACACAATCACAATCACACAATCACAATCACACAATCACAATCACACAATCACAATCACACAATCACAATCACACAATCACAATCACACAATCACAATCACACAATCACAATCACACAATCACAATCACACAATCACAATCACACAATCACAATCACACAATCACAATCACACAATCACAATCACACAATCACAATCACACAATCACAATCACACAATCACAATCACACAATCACAATCACACAATCACAATCACACAATCACAATCACACAATCACAATCACACAATCACAATCACACAATCACAATCACACAATCACAATCACACAATCACAATCACACAATCACAATCACACAATCACAATCACACAATCACAATCACACAATCACAATCACACAATCACAATCACACAATCACAATCACACAATCACAATCACACAATCACAATCACACAATCACAATCACACAATCACAATCACACAATCACAATCACACAATCACAATCACACAATCACAATCACACAATCACAATCACACAATCACAATCACACAATCACAATCACACAATCACAATCACACAATCACAATCACACAATCACAATCACACAATCACAATCACACAATCACAATCACACAATCACAATCACACAATCACAATCACACAATCACAATCACACAATCACAATCACACAATCACAATCACACAATCACAATCACACAATCACAATCACACAATCACTATCACACAATCACAATCACACAATCACAATCACACAATCACAATCACACAATCACAATCACACAATCACAATCACACAATCACAATCACACAATCACAATCACACAATCACAATCACACAATCACAATCACACAATCACAATCACACAATCACAATCACACAATCACAATCACACAATCACAATCACACAATCACAATCACACAATCACAATCACACAATCACAATCACACAATCACAATCACACAATGACAATCACACAATGACAATCACACAATCACAATCACACAATCACAATCACACAATCACAATCACACAATCACAATCACACAATCACAATCACACAATCACAATCACACAATCACAATCACACAATCACAATCACACAATCACAATCACACAATCACAATCACACAATCACAATCACACAATCACAATCACACAATCACAATCACACAATCACAATCACACAATCACAATCACACAATCACAATCACACAATCACAATCACACAATCACAATCACACAATCACTCAATCACACAATCACACAATCACACAATCACAATCACACAATCACAATTACACAATCACACAATCACACAATCACGCAATCACACAATCACACAAACACACAATCACTCAATCACACGATCACACAACCACACAATCACACAATCACACAATCACACAATCACACAATCACACACTCACACAATCACACAGTCACAATCACACAATCACAATCACACAATCACAATCACACAACCACAATCACACAATCACAATCACACAATCACAATCACACAATCACAATCACACAATCACAATCACACAATCACAATCACACAATCACAATCACACAATCACAATCACACAATCACAATCACACAATCGCAATCACACAATCGCAATCACACAATCAATCAATCACACAATCACACAATCACACAATTCACACAATCTCACAATCACACAATCACAATCGCACAATCACAATTACACAATCACACAATCACACAATCACACAATCACAATCACACAATCACAATCACACAATCACAATCACACAATCACAATCACACAATCACAATCACACAATCGCAATCACACAATCACACAATCACACAATCACACAATCACACAATCACACAATCACACAATCACACAATCACACAATCACACAATCACACAATCACACAATCACACAATCACAATTACACAATCACACAATCACACAATCACACAATCACAATCACACAATCACACAATCACAATTACACAATCACACAATCACACAATCACACAATCACACAACCACTCAATCACACAATCACACAACCACAATCACACAATCACAATCACACAATCACAATCACACAATCACAATCACACAATCCCAATCACACAATCACAATCACACAATCACAATCACACAATCACAATCACACAATCACAATCACACAATCACAATCACACAATCACAATCACACAATCACAATCACACAATCACAATCACACAATCACAATCACACAATCACAATCACACAATCACAATCACACAATCACAATCACACAATCACAATCACACAATCACAATCACACAATCACAATCACACAATCACAATCACACAATCACAATCACACAATCACAATCACACAATCACAATCACACAATCACAATCACACAATCACAATCACACAATCACAATCACACAATCACAATCACACAATCACTCAATCACACAATCACACAATCACATAATCACACAATCACACAATCACAATCACACAATCACAATTACACAATCACACAATCACACAATCACGCAATCATACAATCACACAAACACACAATCACTCAATCACACGATCACACAACCACACAATCACACAATCACACAATCACACAATCACACAATCACACAATCACACACTCACACAATCACACAATTCACACAATCTCATAATCACACAATCACAATCACACAATCACAATCACACAATCACAATCACACAATCACAATCACACAATCACACAATCACACAATCACACAATCACACAATCACAAACACACAATCACAATCATACAATCACAATCACACAATCGCAATCACACAATCGCAATCACACAATCACACAATCACACAATCACACAACGACACAATTCACACAATCACACAAGCACACAATCACACAATCACAATCACACAATCACAATCACACAATCACAATCACACAATCGCAATCACACAATCGCAATCACACAATCACACAATCACACAATCACACAACCACACAATTCACACAATCTCACAATCACACAATCACACAATCACACAATCACACAATCACAATTACACAATCACACAATCACACAATCACACAATCACAATCACACAATCACACAATCACAATTACACAATCACACAATCACACAATCACACAATCACACAACCACTCAATCACACAATCACACAACCACAATCACACAATCACAATCACACAATCACAATCACACAATCACAATCACACAATCACAATCACACAATCACAATCACACAATCACAATCACACAATCACAATCACACAATCACAATCACACAATCACAATCACACAATCACAATCACACAATCACAATCACACAATCACAATCACACAATCACAATCACACAATCACAATCACACAATCACAATCACACAATCACAATCACACAATCACAATCACACAATCACAATCACACAATCACAATCACACAATCACAATCACACAATCACAATCACACAATCACAATCACACAATCACAATCACACAATCACAATCACACAATCACAATCACACAATCACAATCACACAATCACTCAATCACACAATCACACAATCACACAATCACACAATCACAATCACACAATCACAATTACACAATCACACAATCACACAATCACGCAATCACACAATCACACAAACACACAATCACTCAATCACACGATCACACAACCACACAATCACACAATCACACAATCACACAATCACACAATCACACAATCACACACTCACACAATCACACAGTCACAATCACACAATCACAATCACACAATCACAATCACACAACCACAATCACACAATCACAATCACACAATCACAATCACACAATCACAATCACACAATCACAATCACACAATCACAATCACACAATCACAATCACACAATCACAATCACACAATCACAATCACACAATCACAATCACACAATCACAATCACACAATCACAATCACACAATCACAATCACACAATCACAATCACACAATCACAATCACACAATCGCAATCACACAATCAATCAATCACACAATCACACAATCACACAATTCACACAATCTCACAATCACACAATCACAATCGCACAATCACAATTACACAATCACACAATCACACAATCACACAATCACAATCACACAATCACAATCACACAATCACAATCACACAATCACAATCACACAATCACAATCACACAATCACAATCACACAATCACAATCACACAATCACAATCACACAATCACAATCACACAATCACAATCACACAATCACAATCACACAATCACAATCACACAATCACAATCACACAATCACAATCACACAATCACAATCACACAATCACAATCACACAATCACAATCACACAATCACACAATCACACAATCACACAATCACACAATCACAAACACACAATCACAATCATACAATCACAATCACACAATCGCAATCACACAATCGCAATCACACAATCACACAATCACACAATCACACAACGACACAATTCACACAATCACACAAGCACACAATCACACAATCACAATCACACAATCACAATCACACAATCACAATCACACAATCGCAATCACACAATCGCAATCACACAATCACACAATCACACAATCACACAACCACACAATTCACACAATCTCACAATCACACAATCACACAATCACACAATCACACAATCACAATTACACAATCACACAATCACACAATCACACAATCACAATCACACAATCACACAATCACAATTACACAATCACACAATCACACAATCACACAATCACACAACCACTCAATCACACAATCACACAACCACAATCACACAATCACAATCACACAATCACAATCACACAATCACAATCACACAATCACAATCACACAATCACAATCACACAATCACAATCACACAATCACAATCACACAATCACAATCACACAATCACAATCACACAATCACAATCACACAATCACAATCACACAATCACAATCACACAATCACAATCACACAATCACAATCACACAATCACAATCACACAATCACAATCACACAATCACAATCACACAATCACAATCACACAATCACAATCACACAATCACAATCACACAATCACAATCACACAATCACAATCACACAATCACAATCACACAATCACAATCACACAATCACAATCACACAATCACTCAATCACACAATCACACAATCACACAATCACACAATCACAATCACACAATCACAATTACACAATCACACAATCACACAATCACGCAATCACACAATCACACAAACACACAATCACTCAATCACACGATCACACAACCACACAATCACACAATCACACAATCACACAATCACACAATCACACAATCACACACTCACACAATCACACAGTCACAATCACACAATCACAATCACACAATCACAATCACACAACCACAATCACACAATCACAATCACACAATCACAATCACACAATCACAATCACACAATCACAATCACACAATCACAATCACACAATCACAATCACACAATCACAATCACACAATCACAATCACACAATCACAATCACACAATCACAATCACACAATCACAATCACACAATCACAATCACACAATCACAATCACACAATCGCAATCACACAATCAATCAATCACACAATCACACAATCACACAATTCACACAATCTCACAATCACACAATCACAATCGCACAATCACAATTACACAATCACACAATCACACAATCACACAATCACAATCACACAATCACAATCACACAATCACAATCACACAATCACAATCACACAATCACAATCACACAATCACAATCACACAATCACAATCACACAATCACAATCACACAATCACAATCACACAATCACAATCACACAATCACAATCACACAATCACAATCACACAATCACAATCACACAATCACAATCACACAATCACAATCACACAATCACAATCACACAATCACAATCACACAATCACAATCACACAATCACAATCACACAATCACAATCACACAATCACAATCACACAATCACAATCACACAATCACAATCACACAATCACAATCACACAATCACAATCACACAATCACAATCACACAATCACAATCACACAATCACAATCACACAATCACAATCACACAATCACAATCACACAATCACAATCACACAATCACAATCACACAATCACAATCACACAATCACAATCACACAATCACAATCACACAATCACAATCACACAATCACAATCACACAATCACAATCACACAATCACAATCACACAATCACAATCACACAATCACAATCACACAATCACAATCACACAATCACAATCACACAATCACAATCACACAATCACAATCACACAATCACAATCACACAATCACAATCACACAATCACAATCACACAATCACAATCACACAATCACAATCACACAATCACAATCACACAATCACAATCACACAATCACAATCACACAATCACAATCACACAATCACAATCACACAATCACAATCACACAATCACAATCACACAATCACAATCACACAATCACAATCAGACAATCACAATCACACAATCACAATCACACAATCACAATCACACAATCACAATCACACAATCACAATCACACAATCACAATCACACAATCACAATCACACAATCACAATCACACAATCACAATCACACAATCACAATCACACAATCACAATCACACAATCACAATCACACAATCACAATCACACAATCACAATCACACAATCACAATCACACAATCACAATCACACAATCACAATCACACAATCACAATCACACAATCACAATCACACAATCACAATCACACAATCACAATCACACAATCACAATCACACAATCACAATCACACAATCACAATCACACAATCACAATCACACAATCACAATCACACAATCACAATCACACAATCACAATCACACAATCACAATCACACAATCACAATCACACAATCACAATCACACAATCACAATCACACAATCACAATCACACAATCACAATCACACAATCACAATCACACAATCACAATCACACAATCACAATCACACAATCACAATCACACAATCACAATCACACAATCACAATCACACAATCACAATCACACAATCACAATCACACAATCACAATCACACAATCACAATCACACAATCACAATCACACAATCACAATCACACAATCACAATCACACAATCACAATCACACAATCACAATCACACAATCACAATCACACAATCACAATCACACAATCACAATCACACAATCACAATCACACAATCACAATCACACAATCACAATCACACAATCACAATCACACAATCACAATCACACAATCACAATCACACAATCACAATCACACAATCACAATCACACAATCACAATCACACAATCACAATCACACAATCACAATCACACAATCACAATCACACAATCACAATCACACAATCACAATCACACAATCACAATCACACAATCACAATCACACAATCACAATCACACAATCACAATCACACAATCACAATCACACAATCACAATCACACAATCACAATCACACAATCACAATCACACAATCACAATCACACAATCACAATCACACAATCACAATCACACAATCACAATCACACAATCACAATCACACAATCACAATCACACAATCACAATCACACAATCACAATCACACAATCACAATCACACAATCACAATCACACAATCACAATCACACAATCACAATCACACAATCACAATCACACAATCACAATCACACAATCACAATCACACAATCACAATCACACAATCACAATCACACAATCACAATCACACAATCACAATCACACAATCACTATCACACAATCACAATCACACAATCACAATCACACAATCACAATCACACAATCACAATCACACAATCACAATCACACAATCACAATCACACAATCACAATCACACAATCACAATCACACAATCACAATCACACAATCACAATCACACAATCACAATCACACAATCACAATCACACAATCACAATCACACAATCACAATCACACAATCACAATCACACAATCACAATCACACAATCACAATCACACAATCACAATCACACAATCACAATCACACAATGACAATCACACAATGACAATCACACAATGACAATCACACAATGACAATCACACAATCACAATCACACAATCACAATCACACAATCACAATCACACAATCACAATCACACAATCACAATCACACAATCACAATCACACAATCACAATCACACAATCACAATCACACAATCACAATCACACAATCACAATCACACAATCACAATCACACAATCACAATCACACAATCACAATCACACAATCACAATCACACAATCACAATCACACAATCACAATCACACAATCACTCAATCACACAATCACACAATCACACAATCACAATCACACAATCACAATTACACAATCACACAATCACACAATCACGCAATCACACAATCACACAAACACACAATCACTCAATCACACGATCACACAACCACACAATCACACAATCACACAATCACACAATCACACAATCACACACTCACACAATCACACAGTCACAATCACACAATCACAATCACACAATCACAATCACACAACCACAATCACACAATCACAATCACACAATCACAATCACACAATCACAATCACACAATCACAATCACACAATCACAATCACACAATCACAATCACACAATCACAATCACACAATCACAATCACACAATCACAATCACACAATCGCAATCACACAATCGCAATCACACAATCAATCAATCACACAATCACACAATCACACAATTCACACAATCTCACAATCACACAATCACAATCGCACAATCACAATTACACAATCACACAATCACACAATCACACAATCACAATCACACAATCACAATCACACAATCACAATCACACAATCACAATCACACAATCACAATCACACAATCGCAATCACACAATCACACAATCACACAATCACACAATCACACAATCACACAATCACACAATCACACAATCACACAATCACACAATCACACAATCACACAATCACACAATCACAATTACACAATCACACAATCACACAATCACACAATCACAATCACACAATCACACAATCACAATTACACAATCACACAATCACACAATCACACAATCACACAACCACTCAATCACACAATCACACAACCACAATCACACAATCACAATCACACAATCACAATCACACAATCACAATCACACAATCCCAATCACACAATCACAATCACACAATCACAATCACACAATCACAATCACACAATCACAATCACACAATCACAATCACACAATCACAATCACACAATCACAATCACACAATCACAATCACACAATCACAATCACACAATCACAATCACACAATCACAATCACACAATCACAATCACACAATCACAATCACACAATCACAATCACACAATCACAATCACACAATCACAATCACACAATCACAATCACACAATCACAATCACACAATCACAATCACACAATCACAATCACACAATCACAATCACACAATCACAATCACACAATCACAATCACACAATCACAATCACACAATCACTCAATCACACAATCACACAATCACATAATCACACAATCACACAATCACAATCACACAATCACAATTACACAATCACACAATCACACAATCACGCAATCATACAATCACACAAACACACAATCACTCAATCACACGATCACACAACCACACAATCACACAATCACACAATCACACAATCACACAATCACACAATCACACACTCACACAATCACACAATTCACACAATCTCATAATCACACAATCACAATCACACAATCACAATCACACAATCACAATCACACAATCACAATCACACAATCACACAATCACACAATCACACAATCACACAATCACAAACACACAATCACAATCATACAATCACAATCACACAATCGCAATCACACAATCGCAATCACACAATCACACAATCACACAATCACACAACGACACAATTCACACAATCACACAAGCACACAATCACACAATCACAATCACACAATCACAATCACACAATCACAATCACACAATCGCAATCACACAATCGCAATCACACAATCACACAATCACACAATCACACAACCACACAATTCACACAATCTCACAATCACACAATCACACAATCACACAATCACACAATCACAATTACACAATCACACAATCACACAATCACACAATCACAATCACACAATCACACAATCACAATTACACAATCACACAATCACACAATCACACAATCACACAACCACTCAATCACACAATCACACAACCACAATCACACAATCACAATCACACAATCACAATCACACAATCACAATCACACAATCACAATCACACAATCACAATCACACAATCACAATCACACAATCACAATCACACAATCACAATCACACAATCACA
This sequence comes from Megachile rotundata, assembly GCF_050947335.1. Taxonomy (NCBI): domain Eukaryota; kingdom Metazoa; phylum Arthropoda; class Insecta; order Hymenoptera; family Megachilidae; genus Megachile; species Megachile rotundata. Next base: position 206,547 of record NW_027473588.1, on the reverse strand, counting down.
ATCACACAATCACAATCACACAATCACAATCACACAATCACAATCACACAATCACAATCACACAATCACAATCACACAATCACAATCACACAATCACAATCACACAATCACAATCACACAATCACAATCACACAATCACAATCACACAATCACAATCACACAATCACAATCACACAATCACAATCACACAATCACAATCACACAATCACAATCACACAATCACAATCACACAATCACAATCACACAATCACTCAATCACACAATCACACAATCACACAATCACACAATCACAATCACACAATCACAATTACACAATCACACAATCACACAATCACGCAATCACACAATCACACAAACACACAATCACTCAATCACACGATCACACAACCACACAATCACACAATCACACAATCACACAATCACACAATCACACAATCACACACTCACACAATCACACAGTCACAATCACACAATCACAATCACACAATCACAATCACACAACCACAATCACACAATCACAATCACACAATCACAATCACACAATCACAATCACACAATCACAATCACACAATCACAATCACACAATCACAATCACACAATCACAATCACACAATCACAATCACACAATCACAATCACACAATCACAATCACACAATCACAATCACACAATCACAATCACACAATCACAATCACACAATCACAATCACACAATCGCAATCACACAATCAATCAATCACACAATCACACAATCACACAATTCACACAATCTCACAATCACACAATCACAATCGCACAATCACAATTACACAATCACACAATCACACAATCACACAATCACAATCACACAATCACAATCACACAATCACAATCACACAATCACAATCACACAATCACAATCACACAATCACAATCACACAATCACAATCACACAATCGCAATCACACAATCACACAATCACACAATCACACAATCACACAATCACACAATCACACAATCACACAATCACACAATCACACAATCACACAATCACACAATCACACAATCACACAATCACACAATCACAATTACACAATCACACAATCACACAATCACACAATCACAATCACACAATCACACAATCACAATTACACAATCACACAATCACACAATCACACAATCACACAATCACACAACCACTCAATCACACAATCACACAACCACAATCACACAATCACAATCACACAATCACAATCACACAATCACAATCACACAATCACAATCACACAATCACAATCACACAATCACAATCACACAATCACAATCACACAATCACAATCACACAATCACAATCACACAATCACAATCACACAATCACAATCACACAATCACAATCACACAATCACAATCACACAATCACAATCACACAATCACAATCACACAATCACAATCACACAATCACAATCACACAATCACAATCACACAATCACAATCACACAATCACAATCACACAATCACAATCACACAATCACAATCACACAATCACAATCACACAATCACAATCACACAATCACAATCACACAATCACAATCACACAATCACAATCACACAATCACAATCACACAATCACAATCACACAATCACAATCACACAATCACAATCACACAATCACAATCACACAATCACAATCACACAATCACAATCACACAATCACAATCACACAATCACAATCACACAATCACAATCACACAATCACAATCACACAATCACAATCACACAATCACAATCACACAATCACAATCACACAATCACAATCACACAATCACAATCACACAATCACAATCACACAATCACAATCACACAATCACAATCACACAATCACAATCACACAATCACAATCACACAATCACAATCACACAATCACAATCACACAATCACAATCACACAATCACAATCACACAATCACAATCACACAATCACAATCACACAATCACAATCACACAATCACAATCACACAATCACAATCACACAATCACAATCACACAATCACAATCACACAATCACAATCACACAATCACAATCACACAATCACAATCACACAATCACAATCACACAATCACAATCACACAATCACAATCACACAATCACAATCACACAATCACAATCACACAATCACAATCACACAATCACAATCACACAATCACAATCACACAATCACAATCACACAATCACAATCACACAATCACAATCACACAATCACAATCACACAATCACAATCACACAATCACAATCACACAATCACAATCACACAATCACAATCACACAATCACAATCACACAATCACAATCACACAATCACAATCACACAATCACAATCACACAATCACAATCACACAATCACAATCACACAATCACAATCACACAATCACAATCACACAATCACAATCACACAATCACACAATCACAATCACACAATCACAATCACACAATCACAATCACACAATCACAATCACACAATCACAATCACACAATCACAATCACACAATCACAATCACACAATCACAATCACACAATCACAATCACACAATCACAATCACACAATCACAATCACACAATGACAATCACACAATCACAATCACACAATCACAATCACACAATCACAATCACACAATCACAATCACACAATGACAATCACACAATCACAATCACACAATCACAATCACACAATCACAATCACACAATCACAATCACACAATCACAATCACACAATCACAATCACACAATCACAATCACACAATCACAATCACACAATCACAATCACACAATCACAATCACACAATCACAATCACACAATCACAATCACACAATCACAATCACACAATCACAATCACACAATCACAATCACACAATCACAATCACACAATCACAATCACACAATCACAATCACACAATCACAATCACACAATCACAATCACACAATCACAATCACACAATCACAATCACACAATCACAATCACACAATCACAATCACACAATCACAATCACACAATCACAATCACACAATCACAATCACACAATCACAATCACACAATCACAATCACACAATCACAATCACACAATCACAATCACACAATCACAATCACACAATCACAATCACACAATCACAATCACACAATCACAATCACACAATCACAATCACACAATCACAATCACACAATCACAATCACACAATCACAATCACACAATCACAATCACACAATCACAATCACACAATCACAATCACACATTCACAATCACACAATCACAATCACACAATCACAATCACACAATCACAATCACACAATCACAATCACACAATCACAATCACACAATCACAATCACACAATCACAATCACACAATCACAATCACACAATCACAATCACACAATCACAATCACACAATCACAATCACACAATCACAATCACACAATCACAATCACACAATCACAATCACACAATCACAATCACACGATCACAATCACACGATCACAATCACACGATCACAATCACACGATCACAATCACACGATCACAATCACACGATCACAATCACACGATCACAATCACACGATCACAATCACACGATCACAATCACACGATCACAATCACACGATCACAATCACACGATCACAATCACACGATCACAATCACACGATCACAATCACACGATCACAATCACACAATCACAATCACACAATCACAATCACACAATCACAATCACACAATCACAATCACACAATCACAATCACACAATCACACAATCACACAATCACACAATCACACAATCACACAATCACACAATCACACAATCACACAACCACACAATCACACAACCACACAATCACACAATCACACAATCACACAATCACACAATCACACAATCACACAATCACACAACCACACAATCACACAACCACACAATCACACAATCACACAATCACACAATCACACAATCACACAATCACAATCACACAATCACAATCACACAATCACAATCACACAATCACAATCACACAATCACAATCACACAATCACAATCACACAATCACAATCACACAATCACAATCACACGATCACAATCACACGATCACAATCACACGATCACAATCACACGATCACAATCACACGATCACAATCACACAATCACAATCACACAATCACAATCACACAATCACAATCACACAATCACAATCACACAATCACAATCACACAATCACACAATCACACAATCACACAATCACACAATCACACAATCACACAATCACACAATCACACAACCACACAATCACACAACCACACAATCACACAATCACACAATCACACAATCACACAATCACACAATCACACAATCACACAATCACAATCACACAATCACAATCACACAATCACAATCACACAATCACAATCACACAATCACAATCACACAATCACAATCACACAATCACAATCACACAATCACAATCACACAATCACAATCACACAATCACAATCACACAATCACAATCACACAATCACAATCACACAATCACAATCACACAATCACAATCACACAATCACAATCACACAATCACAATCACACAATCACAATCACACAATCACAATCACACAATCACAATCACACAATCACAATCACACAATCACAATCACACAATCACAATCACACAATCACAATCGCACAATCACAATCGCACAATCACAATCACACAATCACAATCACACAATCACTCAATCACACAATCACACAATCACACAATCACACAATCACAATCACACAATCACAATTACACAATCACACAATCACACAATCACGCAATCACACAATCACACAAACACACGATCACTCAATCACACGATCACACAACCACACAATCACACAATCACACAATCACACAATCACACAATCACACACTCACACAATCACACAGTCACAATCACACAATCACAATCACACAATCACAATCACACAACCACAATCACACAATCACAATCACACAATCACAATCACACAATCACAATCACACAATCACAATCACACAATCACAATCACACAATCACAATCACACAATCACAATCACACAATCACAATCACACAATCACAATCACACAATCACAATCACAAAATCACAATCACAAAATCACAATCACACAATCACAATCACACAATCACAATCACACAATCACAATCACACAATCACAATCACACAATCACAATCACACAATCACAATCACACAATCACAATCACACAATCACAATCACACAATCACAATCACACAATCACAATCACACAATCACAATCACACAATCACAATCACACAATCACAATCACACAATCACAATCACACAATCACAATCACACAATCACAATCACATAATCACAATCACACAATCACAATCACACAATCACAATCACACAATCACAATCACACAATCATAATCACACAATCACATTCACACAATCACAATCACACAATCACACAATCACAATCACACAATCACAATCACACAATCACAATCACACAATCACAATCACACAATCACAATCACACAATCACAATCACACAATCACAATCACACAATCACTCAATCACACAATCTCACAATCACACAATCACACAATCACAATCACACAATCACAATTACACAATCACACAATCACACAATCACGCAATCACACAATCACACAAACACACAATCACTCAATCACACGATCACACAACCACACAATCACACAATCACACAATCACACAATCACACAATCACACACTCACACAATCACACAGTCACAATCACACAATCACAATCACACAATCACAATCACACAACCACAATCACACAATCACAATCACACAATCACAATCACACAATCACAATCACACAATCACAATCACACAATCACAATCACACAATCACAATCACACAATCACAATCACACAATCACAATCACACAATCGCAATCACACAATCAATCAATCACACAATCACACAATCACACAATTCACACAATCTCACAATCACACAATCACAATCGCACAATCACAATTACACAATCACACAATCACACAATCACACAATCACAATCACACAATCACAATCACACAATCACAATCACACAATCACAATCACACAATCGCAATCACACAATCACACAATCACACAATCACACAATCACACAATCACACAATCACACAATCACACAATCACACAATCACAATTACACAATCACACAATCACACAATCACACAATCACAATCACACAATCACACAATCACAATTACACAATCACACAATCACACAATCACACAATCACACAACCACTCAATCACACAATCACACAACCACAATCACACAATCACAATCACACAATCACAATCACACAATCACAATCACACAATCACAATCACACAATCACAATCACACAATCACAATCACACAATCACAATCACACAATCACAATCACACAATCACAATCACACAATCACAATCACACAATCACAATCACACAATCACAATCACACAATCACAATCACACAATCACAATCACACAATCACAATCACACAATCACAATCACACAATCACAATCACACAATCACTCAATCACACAATCACACAATCACACAATCACAATCACACAATCACAATTACACAATCACACAATCACACAATCACGCAATCATACAATCACACAAACACACAATCACTCAATCACACGATCACACAACCACACAATCACACAATCACACAATCACACAATCACACAATCACACAATCACACACTCACACAATCACACAGTTCACACAATCTCATAATCACACAATCACAATCACACAATCACAATCACACAATCACAATCACACAATCACAATCACACAATCACACAATCACACAATCACACAATCACACAATCACAAACACACAATCACAATCATACAATCACAATCACACAATCGCAATCACACAATCGCAATCACACAATCGCAATCACACAATCACACAATCACACAATCACACAACGACACAATTCACACAATCACACAAGCACACAATCACACAATCACAATCACACAATCACAATCACACAATCACAATCACACAATCGCAATCACACAATCGCAATCACACAATCACACAATCACACAATCACACAACCACACAATTCACACAATCTCACAATCACACAATCACACAAGCACACAATCACTCAATCACACAATCACACAATCACAAAATCACACAATCACAATCACACAATCACAATCACACAATCGCAATCACACAATCACACAATCACACAATCACACAATCACACAATCACACAATTCACACAATCTCATAATCACACAATCACAATCACACAATCACAATCACACAATCACAATCACACAATCACACAATCACACAATCACACAATCACACAATCACACAATCATCAATCACACAATCACACATTCACACAATCACACAATCACTCTATCACAAAATCACACAATCACACAAGCACACAATCACTCAATCACACAATCACACAATCACAAAATCACACAATCACACAATCACACAATCACACAATCACAATTACACAATCACACAATCACACAATCACACAAGCACACAATCACTCAATCACACAATCACACAATCACAAAATCACACAATCACACAATCACACAATCACACAATCACAATTACACAATCACACAATCACACAATCACACAATCACACAATCACACAATCACACAATCACACAATCATCAATCACACAATCACGGTCACACAATCACACATTCACACAATCACACAATCACTCTATCACAAAATCACACAATCACACAAGCACACAATCACTCAATCACACAATCGCAATCACACAATCACACAATCACACAATCACACAACGACACAATTCACACAATCACACAAGCACACAATCACACAATCACAATCACACAATCACAATCACACAATCACAATCACACAATCGCAATCACACAATCGCAATCACACAATCACACAATCACACAATCACACAACCACACAATTCACACAATCTCACAATCACACAATCACACAAGCACACAATCACTCAATCACACAATCACACAATCACAAAATCACACAATCACAATCACACAATCACAATCACACAATCGCAATCACACAATCACACAATCACACAATCACACAATCACACAATCACACAATTCACACAATCTCATAATCACACAATCACAATCACACAATCACAATCACACAATCACAATCACACAATCACACAATCACACAATCACACAATCACACAATCACACAATCATCAATCACACAATCACACATTCACACAATCACACAATCACTCTATCACAAAATCACACAATCACACAAGCACACAATCACTCAATCACACAATCACACAATCACAAAATCACACAATCACACAATCACACAATCACACAATCACAATTACACAATCACACAATCACACAATCACACAAGCACACAATCACTCAATCACACAATCACACAATCACAAAATCACACAATCACACAATCACACAATCACACAATCACAATTACACAATCACACAATCACACAATCACACAATCACACAATCACACAATCACACAATCATCAATCACACAATCACGGTCACACAATCACACATTCACACAATCACACAATCACTCTATCACAAAATCACACAATCACACAAGCACACAATCACTCAATCACACAATCACACAATCACAAAATCACACAATCACACAATCACACAATCACACAATCACAATTACACAATCACACAATCACACAATCACACAATCACACAATCACACAATCACACAATCACACAATCACACAATCACACTATCACACAATCACACATTCACACAATCTCATAATCACACAATCACAATCACACAATCACAATCACACAATCCCAATCACACAATCACACAATCACACAATCACACAATCACACAATCAGAATCACACAATCACAATCACACAATCACAATCACACAATCACAATCACACAATCGCAATCACACAATCACACAATCACACAATCACACAACGACACAATTCACACAATCACACAAGCACACAATCACACAATCACAATCACACAATCACAATCACACAATCACAATCACACAATCACAATCACACAATCGCAATCACACAATCGCAATCACACAATCACACAATCACACAATCACACAACCACGCAATTCACACAATCTCACAATCACACAATCACACAAGCACACAATCAGAATCACACAATCACAATCACACAATCACAATCACACAATCACAATCACACAATCGCAATCACACAATCACACAATCACACAATCACACAACGACACAATTCACACAATCACACAAGCACACAATCACACAATCACAATCACACAATCACAATCACACAATCACAATCACACAATCACAATCACACAATCGCAATCACACAATCGCAATCACACAATCACACAATCACACAATCACACAACCACACAATTCACACAATCTCACAATCACACAATCACACAAGCACACAATCACTCAATCACACAATCACACAATCACAAAATCACACAATCACAATCACACAATCACAATCACACAATCGCAATCACACAATCACACAATCACACAATCACACAATCACACAATCACACAATCACACAATCACACAATCACACAATCACACAAGCACACAATCACTCAATCACACAATCACACAATCACACAATCACACAATCACACAATCACACAATCACACAATCACACAATCACACAATCACACAATCACACAATCACTCAATCACAAAATCACACAATCACACAAGCCCACAATCACTCAATCACACAATCACACAATCACATAATCACACAATCACACAATCACACAATCACACAATCACACAATCACAATTACACAATCACACAATCACACAATCACACAATCACACAATCACACAATCACAATTACACAATCACACAATCACACAATCACACAATCACACAATCACACAATCACACAATCACACAATCACACAATCACACAATCACACAATCACACAATCACACAATCACACAATCACAATTACACAATCACACAATCACACAATCACACAATCACACAATCACACAATCACACAATCACACAATCACACAATCACACTATCACACAATCACACATTCACACAATCTCATAATCACACAATCACAATCACACAATCACAATCACACAATCACAATCACACAATCACACAATCACACAATCACACAATCACACAATCAGAATCACACAATCACAATCACACAATCACAATCACACAATCGCAATCACACAATCACACAATCACACAATCACACAACGACACAATTCACACAATCACACAAGCACACAATCACACAATCACAATCACACAATCACAATCACACAATCACAATCACACAATCACAATCACACAATCGCAATCACACAATCGCAATCACACAATCACACAATCACACAATCACACAACCACACAATTCACACAATCTCACAATCACACAATCACACAAGCACACAATCACTCAATCACACAATCACACAATCACAAAATCACACAATCACAATCACACAATCACAATCACACAATCGCAATCACACAATCACACAATCACACAATCACACAATCACACAATCACACAATCACACAATCACACAAGCACACAATCACTCAATCACACAATCACACAATCACACAATCACACAATCACACAATCACACAATCACACAATCACACAATCACACAATCACACAATCACTCAATCACAAAATCACACAATCACACAAGCCCACAATCACTCAATCACACAATCACACAATCACATAATCACACAATCACACAATCACACAATCACACAATCACACAATCACAATTACACAATCACACAATCACACAATCACACAATCACACCATCACACAATCACAATTACACAATCACACAATCACACAATCACACAATCACACAATCACACAATCACACAATCACACAATCACACAATCACACAATCACACAATCACACAATCACACAATCACACAATCACACAATCACAATCACACAATCACACAATCACACAATCACACAATCACACAATCACACAATCACACAATCACACAATCACACAATCACACAATCACACAGTCACACAATCACTCAATCACACAATAACACACTCACACAATCACACAGTCACAATCACACAGTCACAATCACACAGTCACAATCACACAGTCGCAACCACACAATCACGGTCACACAATCACGGTCACACAATAACGGTAACACAATCACACATTCACACAATCACACAATCACACAATCACACAACCACGATCACACAATCACGGTCACACAATCACGATCACACAATCACGATCACACAATCATGATCACACAATTACGGTCACACAATGACGGTCACACAATCACAGTCACACAATCACAATCACATAATCACAATCACACAATCGCAATCACACAATCACACAATCACACAATCACACAATCACACAATCAGACAATCACACAATCACACAATTCACACAATCTCACAATCACACAATCACACAATCACAATCACACAATCACAATCACACAATCACACAATCACACAATCACACAATCTCACAATCACACAATCACACAATCACACAATCACACAATCACAATCGCACAATCACAATTACACAATCACACAATCTCACAATCACACAATCACACAATCACACAATCACAATCGCACAATCACACTTACACAATCACACAATCACACAATCACACAATCACACAATCACACAATTCACACAATCTCACAATCACACAATCACACAATCACACAATCACACAATCACACAATCACAATCACACAATCACACAATCACACAATCACACAATCACACAATCACACAATCTCACAATCACACAAGCACACAATCACTCAATCGCACAATCACACAATCACACAATCACACAATCACACAATCACACAATCACACAATCACACAATCACACAATCACACAATCACACAATCACACAATCACACAAGCACACAATCACTCAATCACACAATCACACAATCACACAATCACACAATCACAATCGCACAATCACAATTACACAATCACACAATCACACAATCACACAATCACACAATCACACAATCACAATCACACAATCACAATCACACAATCGCAATCACACAATCGCAATCACACAATCACACAATCACACAATCACACAACCACACAATTCACACAATCTCACAATCACACAATCACACAAGCACACAATCACTCAATCACACAATCACACAATCACAAAATCACACAATCACCATCACACAATCACAATCACACAATCGCAATCACACAATCACACAATCACACAATCACACAATCACACAATCACACAATCACACAATCACACAATCACACAATCACACCATCACACAATCACACAATCACACAATCACACAATCACACAATCACACAGTCACACAGTCACACAATCACACAATCACACAATCACAATCGCACAATCACAATCACACAATCACAATCACACAATCACAATCACACAATCACACAATCGCACAATCACAATCACACAATCACAATCACACAATCACAATCACACAATCACAATCACACAATCACAATCACACAATCACAATCACACAATCACACAATCACACAATCACACAATCACACAATCACACAATCAGAATCACACAATCACAATCACACAATCACAATCACACAATCGCAATCACACAATCACACAATCACACAATCACACAACGACACAATTCACACAATCACACAAGCACACAATCACACAATCACAATCACACAATCACAATCACACAATCACAATCACACAATCGCAATCACACAATCGCAATCACACAATCACACAATCACACAATCACAATTACACAATCACACAATCACACAATCACACAATCACACAATCACACAATCACAATTACACAATCACACAATCACACAATCACACAATCACACAATCACACAATCACACAATCACACAATCACACAATCACACAATCACACAATCACACAATCACACAATCACACAATCACACAATCACACAATCACACAATCACACAATCACACAATCACACAATCACAATTACACAATCACAATCACACAATCACAATCACACAATCACAATCACACAATCACAATCACACAATCACAATCACACAATCACAATCACACAATCACAATCACACAATCACAATCACACAATCACAATCACACAATCGCAATCACACAATCACACAATCACACAATCACACAATCACACAATCACACAATCACACAATCACACAATCACACAATCACACAATCACACAATCACACAATCACACAATCACACAATCACACAATCACACAATCACACAATCACAATCACACAATCACACAATCTCAATTACACAATCACACAATCACACAATCACACAATCACACAACCACTCAATCACACAATCACACAACCACAATCACACAATCACAATCACACAATCACAATCACACAATCACAATCACACAATCACAATCACACAATCACAATCACACAATCACAATCACACAATCACAATCACACAATCACAATCACACAATCACAATCACACAATCACAATCACACAATCACAATCACACAATCACAATCACACAATCACAATCACACAATCACAATCACACAATCACAATCACACAATCACAATCACACAATCACAATCACACAATCACAATCACACAATCACAATCACACAATCACAATCACACAATCACAATCACACAATCACAATCACACAATCACAATCACACAATCACAATCACACAATCACAATCACACAATCACAATCACACAATCACAATCACACAATCACAATCACACAATCACAATCACACAATCACAATCACACAATCACAATCACACAATCACAATCACACAATCACAATCACACAATCACAATCACACAATCACAATCACACAATCACAATCACACAATCACAATCACACAATCACAATCACACAATCACAATCACACAATCACAATCACACAATCACAATCACACAATCACAATCACACAATCACTCAATCACACAATCACACAATCACATAATCACACAATCACACAATCACAATCACACAATCACAATTACACAATCACACAATCACACAATCACGCAATCATACAATCACACAAACACACAATCACCCAATCACACGATCACACAACCACACAATCACACAATCACACAATCACACAATCACACAATCACACAATCACACACTCACACAATCACACAATTCACACAATCTCATAATCACACAATCACAATCACACAATCACAATCACACAATCACAATCACACAATCACAATCACACAATCACACAATCACACAATCACACAATCACACAATCACAAACACACAATCACAATCATACAATCACAATCACACAATCGCAATCACACAATCGCAATCACACAATCACACAATCACACAATCACACAACGACACAATTCACACAATCACACAAGCACACAATCACACAATCACAATCACACAATCACAATCACACAATCACAATCACACAATCGCAATCACACAATCGCACAATCTCAATTACACAATCACACAATCACACAATCACACAATCACACAACCACTCAATCACACAATCACACAACCACAATCACACAATCACAATCACACAATCACAATCACACAATCACAATCACACAATCACAATCACACAATCACAATCACACAATCACAATCACACAATCACAATCACACAATCACAATCACACAATCACAATCACACAATCACAATCACACAATCACAATCACACAATCACAATCACACAATCACAATCACACAATCACAATCACACAATCACAATCACACAATCACAATCACACAATCACAATCACACAATCACAATCACACAATCACAATCACACAATCACAATCACACAATCACAATCACACAATCACAATCACACAATCACAATCACACAATCACAATCACACAATCACAATCACACAATCACAATCACACAATCACAATCACACAATCACAATCACACAATCACAATCACACAATCACAATCACACAATCACAATCACACAATCACAATCACACAATCACAATCACACAATCACAATCACACAATCACAATCACACAATCACAATCACACAATCACAATCACACAATCACAATCACACAATCACAATCACACAATCACAATCACACAATCACAATCACACAATCACAATCACACAATCACAATCACACAATCACAATCACACAATCACAATCACACAATCACAATCACACAATCACAATCACACAATCACAATCACACAATCACAATCACACAATCACAATCACACAATCACAATCACACAATCACAATCACACAATCACAATCACACAATCACAATCACAAAATCACAATCACACAATCACAATCACACAATCACTCAATCACACAATCACACAATCACATAATCACACAATCACACAATCACAATCACACAATCACAATTACACAATCACACAATCACACAATCACGCAATCATACAATCACACAAACACACAATCACCCAATCACACGATCACACAACCACACAATCACACAATCACACAATCACACAATCACACAATCACACAATCACACAATCACACACTCACACAATCACACAATTCACACAATCTCATAATCACACAATCACAATCACACAATCACAATCACACAATCACAATCACACAATCACAATCACACAATCACAATCACACAATCACACAATCACACAATCACACAATCACACAATCACAAACACACAATCACAATCATACAATCACAATCACACAATCGCAATCACACAATCGCAATCACACAATCACACAATCACACAATCACACAACGACACAATTCACACAATCACACAAGCACACAATCACACAATCACAATCACACAATCACAATCACACAATCACAATCACACAATCGCAATCACACAATCGCAATCACACAATCACACAATCACACAATCACACAACCACACAATTCACACAATCTCACAATCACACAATCACACAAGCACACAATCACTCAATCACACAATCACACAATCACAAAATCACACAATCACAATCACACAATCACAATCACACAATCGCAATCACACAATCACACAATCACACAATCACACAATCACACAATTCACACAATCTCATAATCACACAATCACAATCACACAATCACAATCACACAATCACAATCACACAATCACACAATCACACAATCACACAATCACACAATCACAATCACACAATCACACAATCACAAAATCACACAATCACAGAATCACACAATCACACAATCACAATCGCACAATCACAATTACACAATCACAGAATCACACAATCACACAATCACACAATCACACAATCACACAATCACACAATCACACAACCACACAATCACACAATCACACAATCACACAATCACACAATCACACAATCACACAATCACACAATCATCAATCACACAATCACGGTCACACAATCACACATTCACACAATCACACAATCACTCTATCACAAAATCACACAATCACACAAGCACACAATCACTCAATCACACAATCACACAATCACAAAATCACACAATCACACAATCACACAATCACACAATCACAATTACACAATCACACAATCACACAATCACACAATCACACAATCACACAATCACACAATCACACAATCACACAATCATCAATCACACAATCACGGTCACACAATCACACATTCACACAATCACACAATCACTCTATCACAAAATCACACAATCACACAAGCACACAATCACTCAATCACACAATCACACAATCACAAAATCACACAATCACACAATCACACAATCACACAATCACAATTACACAATCACACAATCACACAATCACACAATCACACAATCACACAATCACACAATCACACAATCACACAATCACACTATCACACAATCACACATTCACACAATCTCATAATCACACAATCACAATCACACAATCACAATCACACAATCGCAATCACACAATCACACAATCACACAATCACACAACGACACAATTCACACAATCACACAAGCACACAATCACACAATCACAATCACACAATCACAATCACACAATCACACAATCACACAATCACACAACCACACAATTCACACAATCTCACAATCACACAATCACACAAGCACACAATCACTCAATCACACAATCACACAATCACAAAATCACACAATCACAATCACACAATCACAATCACACAATCGCAATCACACAATCACACAATCACACAATCACACAATCACACAATCACACAATCACACAATCACACAATCACACAATCACACAATCACACAAGCACACAATCACTCAATCACACAATCACACAATCACACAATCACACAATCACACAATCACACAATCACACAATCACACAATCACACAATCACACAATCACACAATCACACAATCACTCAATCACAAAATCACACAATCACACAAGCCCACAATCACTCAATCACACAATCACACAATCACATAATCACACAATCACACAATCACACAATCACACAATCACACAATCACAATTACACAATCACACAATCACACAATCACACAATCACACAATCACACAATCACAATTACACAATCACACAATCACACAATCACACAATCACACAATCACACAATCACACAATCACACAATCACACAATCACACAATCACACAATCACACAATCACACAATCACACAATCACACAATCACACAATCACAATTACACAATCACACAATCACACAATCACACAATCACACAATCACACAATCACACAATCACACAATCACACAATCACACAATCACACAATCACACAGTCACACAATCACTCAATCACACAATAACACACTCACACAATCACACAGTCACAATCACACAGTCACAATCACACAGTCACAATCACACAGTCACAATCACACAGTCGCAACCACACAATCACGGTCACACAATCACGGTCACACAATAACGGTAACACAATCACACATTCACACAATCACACAATCACACAATCACACAACCACGATCACACAATCACGGTCACACAATCACGATCACACAATCACGATCACACAATCATGATCACACAATTACGGTCACACAATGACGGTCACACAATCACAGTCACACAATCACAATCACATAATCACAATCACACAATCGCAATCACACAATCACACAATCACACAATCACACAATCACACAATCACACAATTCACACAATCTCACAATCACACAATCACACAATCACAATCACACAATCACAATCACACAATCACACAATCACACAATCACACAATCTCACAATCACACAATCACACAATCACACAATCACACAATCACAATCGCACAATCACAATTACACAATCACACAATCTCACAATCACACAATCACACAATCACACAATCACAATCGCACAATCACACTTACACAATCACACAATCACACAATCACACAATCACACAATCACACAATTCACACAATCTCACAATCACACGATCACACAATCACACAATCACACAATCACACAATCACAATCACACAATCACACAATCACACAATCACACAATCACACAATCACACAATCTCACAATCACACAAGCACACAATCACTCAATCGCACAATCACACAATCACACAATCACACAATCACACAATCACACAATCACACAATCACACAATCACACAATCACACAATCACACAATCACACAAGCACACAATCACTCAATCACACAATCACACAATCACACAATCACACAATCACAATCGCACAATCACAATTACACAATCACACAATCACACAATCACACAATCACACAATCACACAATCACACAATCACAATCACACAATCACAATCACACAATCGCAATCACACAATCGCAATCACACAATCACACAATCACACAATCACACAACCACACAATTCACACAATCTCACAATCACACAATCACACAAGCACACAATCACTCAATCACACAATCACACAATCACAAAATCACACAATCACCATCACACAATCACAATCACACAATCGCAATCACACAATCACACAATCACACAATCACACAATCACACAATCACACAATCACACAATCACACAATCACACAATTACACAATCACACAATCACACAATCACACAATCACACAATCACACAATCACACAGTCACACAGTCACACAATCACACAATCACACAATCACAATCGCACAATCACAATCACACAATCACAATCACACAATCACACAATCGCACAATCACAATCACACAATCACAATCACACAATCACAATCACACAATCACAATCACACAATCACACAATCACACAATCACACAATCACACAATCACACAATCAGAATCACACAATCACAATCACACAATCACAATCACACAATCGCAATCACACAATCACACAATCACACAACGACACAATTCACACAATCACACAAGCACACAATCACACAATCACAATCACACAATCACAATCACACAATCACAATCACACAATCGCAATCACACAATCGCAATCACACAATCACACAATCACACAATCACACAACCACACAATTCACACAATCTCACAATCACACAATCACACAAGCACACAATCACTCAATCACACAATCACACAATCACAAAATCACACAATCACACAATCACAATCACACAATCGCAATCACACAATCACACAATCACACAATCACACAATCACACAATCACACAATCACACAATCACACAATCACACAATCACACAATCACACAAGCACACAATCACTCAATCACACAATCACACAATCACACAATCACACAATCACACAATCACACAATCACACAATCACACAATCACACAATCACACAATCACACAATCACACAATCACACAATCACACAATCACACAATCACACAATCACACAATCACACAATCACACAATCACACAATCACACAGTCACACAATCACTCAATCACACAATAACACACTCACACAATCACACAGTCACAATCACACAGTCACAATCACACAGTCGCAACCACACAATCACGGTCACACAATCACGGTCACACAATAACGGTAACACAATCACACATTCACACAATCACACAATCACACAATCACACAACCACGATCACACAATCACGGTCACACAATCACGATCACACAATCACGATCACACAATCATGATCACACAATTACGGTCACACAATGACGGTCACACAATCACAGTCACACAATCACAATCACATAATCACAATCACACAATCGCAATCACACAATCACACAATCACACAATCACACAATCACACAATTCACACAATCTCACAATCACACAATCACACAATCACAATCACACAATCACAATCACACAATCACACAATCACACAATCACACAATCTCACAATCACACAATCACACAATCACACAATCACACAATCACAATCGCACAATCACAATTACACAATCACACAATCTCACAATCACACAATCACACAATCACACAATCACAATCGCACAATCACACTTACACAATCACACAATCACACAATCACACAATCACACAATCACACAATTCACACAATCTCACAATCACACAATCACACAATCACACAATCACACAATCACACAATCACAATCACACAATCACACAATCACACAATCACACAATCACACAATCACACAATCACACAATCACACAATCACACAATCACACAATCACACAATCACACAAGCACACAATCACTCAATCACACAATCACACAATCACACAATCACAATCGCACAATCACAATTACACAATCACACAATCACACAATCACACAATCACACAATCACACAATCACAATCACACAATCACAATCACACAATCGCAATCACACAATCGCAATCACACAATCACACAATCACACAATCACACAACCACACAATTCACACAATCTCACAATCACACAATCACACAAGCACACAATCACTCAATCACACAATCACACAATCACAAAATCACACAATCACAATCACACAATCACAATCACACAATCGCAATCACACAATCACACAATCACACAATCACACAATCACACAATCACACAATCACACAATCACACAATCACACAATCACACAATCACACAATCACACAATCACACAATCACACAATCACACAATCACACAATCACACAATCACACAGTCACACAGTCACACAATCACACAATCACACAATCACAATCGCACAATCACAATCACACAATCACAATCACACAATCACAATCACACAATCACACAATCGCACAATCACAATCACACAATCACAATCACACAATCACAATCACACAATCACAATCACACAATCACAATCACACAATCACAATCACACAATCACAATCACACAATCACAATCACACAATCACAATCACACAATCACAATCACACAATCACAATCACACAATCACAATCACACAATCACAATCACACAATCACAATCACACAATCACAATCACACAATCACAATCACACAATCACAATCACACAATCACAATCACACAATCACAATCACACAATCACAATCACACAATCACAATCACACAATCACAATCACACAATCACAATCACACAATCACAATCACACAATCACAATCACACAATCACAATCACACAATCACAATCACACAATCACAATCACACAATCACAATCACACAATCACAATCACACAATCACAATCACACAATCACAATCACACAATCACAATCACACAATCACAATCACACAATCACAATCACACAATCACAATCACACAATCACAATCACACAATCACAATCACACAATCACAATCACACAATCACAATCACACAATCACAATCACACAATCACAATCACACAATCACAATCACACAATCACAATCACACAATCACAATCACACAATCACAATCACACAATCACAATCACACAATCACAATCACACAATCACAATCACACAATCACAATCACACAATCACAATCACACAATCACAATCACACAATCACAATCACACAATCACAATCACACAATCACAATCACACAATCACAATCACACAATCACAATCACACAATCACAATCACACAATCACAATCACACAATCACAATCACACAATCACAATCACACAATCACAATCACACAATCACAATCACACAATCACAATCACACAATCACAATCACACAATCACAACCACACAATCACAATCACACAATCACAATCACACAATCACAATCACACAATCACAATCACACAATCACAATCACACAATCACAATCACAATCACACAATCACAATCACACAATCACAATCACACAATCACAATCACACAATCACAATCACACAATCACAATCACACAATCACAATCACACAATCACAATCACACAATCACAATCACACAATCACAATCACACAATCACAATCACACAATCACAATCACACAATCACAATCACACAATCACAATCACACAATCACAATCACACAATCACAATCACACAATCACAATCACACAATCACAATCACACAATCACAATCACACAATCACAATCACACAATCACAATCACACAATCACAATCACACAATCACAATCACACAATCACAATCACACAATCACAATCACACAATCACAATCACACAATCACAATCACACAATCACAATCACACAATCACAATCACACAATCACAATCACACAATCACAATCACACAATCACAATCACACAATCACAATCACACAATCACAATCACACAATCACAATCACACAATCACAATCACACAATCACAATCACACAATCACAATCACACAATCACAATCACACAATCACAATCACACAATCACAATCACACAATCACAATCACACAATCACAATCACACAATCACAATCACACAATCACAATCACACAATCACAATCACACAATCACAATCACACAATCACAATCACACAATCACAATCACACAATCACAATCACACAATCACAATCACACAATCACAATCACACAATCACAATCACACAATCACAATCACACAATCACAATCACACAATCACAATCACACAATCACAATCACACAATCACAATCACACAATCACAATCACACAATCACAATCACACAATCACAATCACACAATCACAATCACACAATCACAATCACACAATCACAATCACACAATCACAATCACACAATCACAATCACACAATCACAATCACACAATCACAATCACACAATCACAATCACACAATCACAATCACACAATCACAATCACACAATCACAATCACACAATCACAATCACACAATCACAATCACACAATCACAATCACACAATCACAATCACACAATCACAATCACACAATCACAATCACACAATCACAATCACACAATCACAATCACACAATCACAATCACACAATCACAATCACACAATCACAATCACACAATCACAATCACACAATCAGAATCACACAATCAGAATCACACAATCACAATCACACAATCACAATCACACAATCACAATCACACAATCACAATCACACAATCACAATCACACAATCACAATCACACAATCACAATCACACAATCACAATCACACAATCACAATCACACAATCACAATCACACAATCACAATCACACAATCACAATCACACAATCACAATCACACAATCACAATCACAATCACACAATCACAATCACACAATCACAATCACACAATCACAATCACACAATCACAATCACACAATCACAATCACACAATCACAATCACACAATCACAATCACACAATCACAATCACACAATCACAATCACACAATCACAATCACACAATCACAATCACACAATCACAATCACACAATCACAATCACACAATCACAATCACACAATCACAATCACACAATCACAATCACACAATCACAATCACACAATCACAATATCACAATCACACAATCACAATCACACAATCACAATCACACAATCACAATCACACAATCACAATCACACAATCACAATCACACAATCACAATCACACAATCACAATCACACAATCACAATCACACAATCACAATCACACAATCACAATCACACAATCACAATCACACAATCACAATCACACAATCACAATCACACAATCACAATCACACAATCACAATCACACAATCACAATCACACAATCACAATCACACAATCACAATCACACAATCACAATCACACAATCACAATCACACAATCACAATCACACAATCACAATCACACAATCACAATCACACAATCACAATCACACAATCACAATCACACAATCACAATCACACAATCACAATCACACAATCACAATCACACAATCAGAATCACACAATCACAATCACAATCACACAATCACAATCACACAATCACAATCACACAGTCACAATCACACAGTCACAATCACACAATCACAATCACACAATCACACAATCACACAATCACACAATCACACAATCACACAATCACACAATCACACAATCACACAATCACACAATCACACAATCACACAATCACACAATCACACAATCACACAATCACACAATCACACAACCACACAATCACACAATCACACAATCGTAATCACACAATCACAATCACACAATTACAATCACACAATCACAATCACACAATCACAATCACACAATCACAATCACACAATCACAATCACACAATCGCAATCACACAATCACAATCACACAATCACAATCACACAATCACACACTCACACAATCACACAATCGCACAATCACACAATCGCACAATCACACAATCGCACAATCACACAGTCGCACAATCACACAATCCCAATCACACAATCACAATCACACAATCACAATCACACAATCACAATCACACAATCACAATCACACAATCACAATCACACAATCACAATCACACAATCACAATCACACAATCACAATCACACAATCACAATCACACAATCACAATCACACAATCACAATCGCACAATGACAATCGCACAATCACAATCGCACAATCACAATCGCACAATCACAATCGCACAATCACAATCGCACAATCACAATCGCACAATCACAATCGCACAATCACAATCGCACAATCACACAATCACACAATCACACAATCACACAATCACAATCACACAATCACAATCACACAATCACAATCACACAATCACAATCACACAATCACAATCACACAATCACAATCACACAATCACAATCACACAATCACAATCACACAATCACAATCACACAATCACAATCACACAATCACAATCACACAATCACAATCACACAATCACAATCACACAATCACAATCACACAATCACAATCACACAATCACAATCACACAATCACAATCACACAATCACAATCACACAATCACAATCACACAATCACAATCACACAATCACAATCACACAATCACAATCACACAATCACAATCACACAATCACAATCACACAATCACAATCACACAATCACAATCACACAATCACAATCACACAATCACAATCACACAATCACAATCACACAATCACAATCACACAATCACAATCACACAATCACAATCACACAATCACAATCACACAATCACAATCACACAATCACAATCACACAATCACAATCACACAATCACAATCACACAATCACAATCACACAATCACAATCACACAATCACAATCACACAATCACAATCACACAATCACAATCACACAATCACAATCACACAATCACAATCACACAATCACAATCACACAATCACAATCACACAATCACAATCACACAATCACAATCACACAATCACAATCACACAATCACAATCACACAATCACACACTCACACAATCACACAATCACACAATCACACAATCACACAATCACACAATCACACAATCACACAATCACAATCACACAATCACAATTACACAATCGCACAATCACACAATCGCACAATCACACAATCGCACAATCACACAGTCGCACAATCACACAATCCCAATCACACAATCACAATCACACAATCACAATCACACAATCACAATCACACAATCACAATCACACAATCACAATCACACAATCACAATCACACAATCACAATCACACAATCACAATCACACAATCACAATCACACAATCACAATCACACAATCACAATCGCACAATGACAATCGCACAATCACAATCGCACAATCACAATCGCACAATCACAATCGCACAATCACAATCGCACAATCACAATCGCACAATCACAATCGCACAATCACAATCGCACAATCACAATCGCACAATCACACAATCACACAATCACACAATCACACAATCACAATCACACAATCACAATCACACAATCACAATCACACAATCACAATCACACAATCACAATCACACAATCACAATCACACAATCACAATCACACAATCACAATCACACAATCACAATCACACAATCACAATCACACAATCACAATCACACAATCACAATCACACAATCACAATCACACAATCACAATCACACAATCACAATCACACAATCACAATCACACAATCACAATCACACAATCACAATCACACAATCACAATCACACAATCACAATCACACAATCACAATCACACAATCACAATCACACAATCACAATCACACAATCACAATCACACAATCACAATCACACAATCACACAATCACACAATCACACGATCACACAATCACACGATCACACGATCACACAATCACACAATCACGCAATCACAATCACGGTCACTCAATCACGGTCACACAATCACGGTCACACAATCACGGTCACACAATCACACAATCACACAATCACACAATCACACAGTCACTATCACACAATCACACAATCACACAATCACACAATCACACAATCACACACTCACACAATCACACAGTCACAATCACACAATCACAATCACACAATCACAATCACACAACCACAATCAAACAACCACAATCACACAACCACAATCACACAATCACACAATCACACAATCACACAATCACACAATCACACAATCACACAATCACACAATAACACAATCACACAATCACACAATCACACAATCACACAATCACACAACCACACAATCACACAATCACACAATCGCAATCACACAATCACAATCACACAATTACAATCACACAATCACAATCACACAATCACAATCACACAATCACAATCACACAATCACAATCACACAATCACAATCACACAATCACAATCACACAATCACAATCACACAATCACAATCACACAATCACAATCACACAATCACAATCACACAATCACAATCACACAATCACAATCACACAATCACAATCACACAATCACAATCACACAATCACAATCACACAATCACAATCACACAATCACAATCACACAATCACAATCACACAATCACAATCACACAATCACAATCACACAATCACAATCACACAATCACAATCACACAATCACAATCACACAATCACAATCACACAATCACAATCACACAATCACAATCACACAATCACAATCACACAATCACAATCACACAATCACAATCACACAATCACAATCACACAATCACAATCACACAATCACAATCACACAATCACAATCACACAATCACAATCACACAATCACAATCACACAATCACAATCACACAATCACAATCACACAATCACAATCACACAATCACAATCACACAATCACAATCACACAATCACAATCACACAATCACAATCACACAATCACAATCACACAATCACAATCACACAATCACAATCACACAATCACAATCACACAATCACAATCACACAATCACAATCACACAATCACAATCACACAATCACAATCACACAATCACAATCACACAATCACAATCACACAATCACAATCACACAATCACAATCACACAATCACAATCACACAATCACAATCACACAATCACAATCACACAATCACAATCACACAATCACAATCACACAATCACAATCACACAATCACAATCACACAATCACAATCACACAATCACAATCACACAATCACAATCACACAATCACAATCACACAATCACAATCACACAATCACAATCACACAATCACAATCACACAATCACAATCACACAATCACAATCACACAATCACAATCACACAATCACAATCACACAATCACAATCACACAATCACAATCACACAATCACAATCACACAATCACAATCACACAATCACAATCACACAATCACAATCACACAATCACAATCACACAATCACAATCACACAATCACAATCACACAATCACAATCACACAATCACAATCACACAATCACAATCACACAATCACAATCACACAATCACAATCACACAATCACAATCACACAATCACAATCACACAATCACAATCACACAATCACAATCACACAATCACAATCACACAATCACAATCACACAATCACAATCACACAATCACAATCACACAATCACAATCACACAATCACAATCACACAATCACAATCACACAATCACAATCACACAATCACAATCACACAATCACAATCACACAATCACAATCACACAATCACAATCACACAATCACAATCACACAATCACAATCACACAATCACAATCACACAATCACAATCACACAATCACAATCACACAATCACAATCACACAATCACAATCACACAATCACAATCACACAATCACAATCACACAATCACAATCACACAATCACAATCACACAATCACAATCACACAATCACAATCACACAATCACAATCACACAATCACAATCACACAATCACAATCACACAATCACAATCACACAATCACAATCACACAATCACAATCACACAATCACAATCACACAATCACAATCACACAATCACAATCACACAATCACAATCACACAATCACAATCACACAATCACAATCACACAATCACAATCACACAATCACAATCACACAATCACAATCACACAATCACAATCACACAATCACAATCACACAATCACAATCACACAATCACAATCACACAATCACAATCACACAATCACAATCACACAATCACAATCACACAATCACAATCACACAATCACAATCACACAATCACAATCACACAATCACAATCACACAATCACAATCACACAATCACAATCACACAATCACAATCACACAATCACAATCACACAATCACAATCACACAATCACAATCACACAATCACAATCACACAATCACAATCACACAATCACAATCACACAATCACAATCACACAATCACAATCACACAATCACAATCACACAATCACAATCACACAATCACAATCACACAATCACAATCACACAATCACAATCACACAATCACAATCACACAATCACAATCACACAATCACAATCACACAATCACAATCACACAATCACAATCACACAATCACAATCACACAATCACAATCACACAATCACAATCACACAATCACAATCACACAATCACAATCACACAATCACAATCACACAATCACAATCACACAATCACAATCACACAATCACAATCACACAATCACAATCACACAATCACAATCACACAATCACAATCACACAATCACAATCACACAATCACAATCACACAATCACAATCACACAATCACAATCACACAATCACAATCACACAATCACAATCACACAATCACAATCACACAATCACAATCACACAATCACAATCACACAATCACAATCACACAATCACAATCACACAATCACAATCACACAATCACAATCACACAATCACAATCACACAATCACAATCACACAATCACAATCACACAATCACAATCACACAATCACAATCACACAATCACAATCACACAATCACAATCACACAATCACAATCACACAATCACAATCACACAATCACAATCACACAATCACAATCACACAATCACAATCACACAATCACACAATCACAATCACACAATCACAATCACACAATCACAATCACACAATCACAATCACACAATCACAATCACACAATCACAATCACACAATCACAATCACACAATCACAATCACACAATCACAATCACACAATCACAATCACACAATCACAATCACACAATCACAATCACACAATCACAATCACACAATCACAATCACACAATCACAATCACACAATCACAATCACACAATCACAATCACACAATCACAATCACACAATCACAATCACACAATCACAATCACACAATCACAATCACACAATCACAATCACACAATCACAATCACACAATCACAATCACACAATCACAATCACACAATCACAATCACACAATCACAATCACACAATCACAATCACACAATCACAATCACACAATCACAATCACACAATCACAATCACACAATCACAATCACACAATCACAATCACACAATCACAATCACACAATCACAATCACACAATCACAATCACACAATCACAATCACACAATCACAATCACACAATCACAATCACACAATCACAATCACACAATCACAATCACACAATCACAATCACACAATCACAATCACACAATCACAATCACACAATCACAATCACACAATCACAATCACACAATCACAATCACACAATCACAATCACACAATCACAATCACACAATCACAATCACACAATCACAATCACACAATCACAATCACACAATCACAATCACACAATCACAATCACACAATCACAATCACACAATCACAATCACACAATCACAATCACACAATCACAATCACACAATCACACAATCACACAATCACACAATCACACAATCACACAATCACACAATCACACAGTCACAATCACACAATCACACAATCACACAATCACACAATCACACAATCACACAATCACACAATCACACAATCACAAAATCAGACAACCACAAAATCAGACAACCACACAATCACACAACCACACAATCACACAATCACACACTCACACAATCACACAGTCACAATCACACAATCACAATCACACAATCACAATCACACAACCACAATCACACAACCACAATCACACAATCACACAATCACACAATCCCACAATCACACAATCACACAATCACACAATCACATAATCACACAACCACACAATCACACAATCACACAATCGCAATCACACAATCACAATCACACAACCACAATCACACAACCACAATCACACAACCACAATCACACAATCACACAATCACACAATCACACAATCACACAATCACACAATCACACAATCACACAATCACACAATCACACAATCACACAATCACACAATCACACAATCACACAATCACACAACCACACAATCACACAATCACACAATCGCAATCACACAATCACAATCACACAATCACAATCACACAATCACAATCACACAATCACAATCACACAATCACAATCACACAATCACAATCACACAATCACAATCACACAATCACAATCACACAATCACAATCACACAATCACAATCACACAATCACACACTCACACAATCACACAATCACACAATCACACAATCACACAATCACACAATCACACAATCACACAATCACACAATCACAATCACACAATCACAATTACACAATCGCACAATCACACAATCGCACAATCACACAATCGCACAATCACACAGTCGCACAATCACACAATCACACAATCACACAATCACACAATCACACAATCACACAATCACACAATCACACAATCACACAATCACACAATCACACACTCACACAATCACACACTCACACAATCACACAGTCACAATCACACAATCACACAATCACACAATCACACAATCACACAATCACACAATCACAAAATCACACAACCACACAATCACACAACCACACAATCACACAATCACACACTCACACAATCACACAGTCACAATCACACAATCACACACCCACACAATCACACAGTCACAATCACACAATCACAATCACACAATCACAATCACACAACCACAATCACACAACCACAATCACACAATCACACAATCACACAATCACACAATCACACAATCACACAATCACACAATCACACAATCACACAATCACACAATCGCACAATCACACAATCACACAACCACACAATAACACAACCACACAATAACACAATCACACAATCACACTATCGCACAATCGCAATCACACAATCACAATCACACAATCACAATCACACAATCACAATCACACAATCACAATCACACAATCACAATCACACAATCACAATCACACAATCACAATCACACAATCACAATCACACAATCACAATCACACAATCACAATCACACAATCACAATCACACAATCACAATCACACAATCACAATCACACAATCACAATCACACAATCACAATCACACAATCACAATCACACAATCACAATCACACAATCACAATCACACAATCACAATCACACAATCACAATCACACAATCACAATCACACAATCACAATCACACAATCACAATCACACAATCACAATCACACAATCACAATCACACATTCACAATCACACAATCACAATCACACAATCACAATCACACAATCACAATCACACAATCACAATCACACAATCACAATCACACAATCACAATCACACAATCACAATCACACAATCACAATCACACAATCACAATCACACAATCACAATCACACAATCACAATCACACAATCACAATCACACAATCACAATCACACAATCACAATCACACAATCACAATCACACAATCACAATCACACAATCACAATCACACAATCACAATCACACAATCACAATCACACAATCACAATCACACAATCACAATCACACAATCACAATCACACAATCACAATCACACAATCACAATCACACAATCACAATCACACAATCACAATCACACAATCACAATCACACAATCACAATCACACAATCACAATCACACAATCACAATCACACAATCACAATCACACAATCACAATCACACAATCACAATCACACAATCACAATCACACAATCACAATCACACAATCACAATCACACAATCACAATCACACAATCACAATCACACAATCACAATCACACAATCACAATCACACAATCACAATCACACAATCACAATCACACAATCACAATCACACAATCACAATCACACAATCACAATCACACAATCACAATCACACAATCACAATCACACAATCACAATCACACAATCACAATCACACAATCACAATCACACAATCACACAATCACAATCACACAATCACAATCACACAATCACAATCACACAATCACAATCACACAATCACAATCACACAATCACAATCACACAATCACAATCACACAATCACAATCACACAATCACAATCACACAATCACAATCACACAATCACAATCACACAATCACAATCACACAATCACAATCACACAATCACAATCACACAATCACAATCACACAATCACAATCACACAATCACAATCACACAATCACAATCACACAATCACAATCACACAATCACAATCACACAATCACAATCACACAATCACAATCACACAATCACAATCACACAATCACAATCACACAATCACAATCACACAATCACAATCACACAATCACAATCACACAATCACAATCACACAATCACAATCACACAATCACAATCACACAATCACAATCACACAATCACAATCACACAATCACAATCACACAATCACAATCACACAATCACAATCACACAATCACAATCACACAATCACAATCACACAATCACAATCACACAATCACAATCACACAATCACAATCACACAATCACAATCACACAATCACAATCACACAATCACAATCACACAATCACAATCACACAATCACAATCACACAATCACAATCACACAATCACAATCACACAATCACAATCACACAATCACAATCACACAATCACAATCACACAATCACAATCACACAATCACAATCACACAATCACAATCACACAATCACAATCACACAATCACAATCACACAATCACAATCACACAATCACAATCACACAATCACAATCACACAATCACAATCACACAATCACAATCACACAATCACAATCACACAATCACAATCACACAATCACAATCACACAATCACAATCACACAATCACAATCACACAATCACAATCACACAATCACAATCACACAATCACAATCACACAATCACAATCACACAATCACAATCACACAATCACAATCACACAATCACAATCACACAATCACAATCACACAATCACAATCACACAATCACAATCACACAATCACAATCACACAATCACAATCACACAATCACAATCACACAATCACAATCACACAATCACAATCACACAATCACAATCACACAATCACAATCACACAATCACAATCACACAATCACAATCACACAATCACAATCACACAATCACAATCACACAATCACAATCACACAATCACAATCACACAATCACAATCACACAATCACAATCACACAATCACAATCACACAATCACAATCACACAATCACAATCACACAATCACAATCACACAATCACAATCACACAATCACAATCACACAATCACAATCACACAATCACAATCACACAATCACAATCACACAATCACAATCACACAATCACAATCACACAATCACAATCACACAATCACAATCACACAATCACAATCACACAATCACAATCACACAATCACAATCACACAATCACAATCACACAATCACAATCACACAATCACAATCACACAATCACAATCACACAATCACAATCACACAATCACACAATCACACAATCACACAATCACACAATCACACAGTCACAATCACACAATCACACAATCACACAATCACACAATCACACAATCACACAATCACACAATCACACAATCACACAATCACACAATCACAAAATCAGACAACCACAAAATCAGACAACCACACAATCACACAACCACACAATCACACAATCACACACTCACACAATCACACAGTCACAATCACACAATCACAATCACACAATCACAATCACACAACCACAATCACACAACCACAATCACACAATCACACAATCACACAATCCCACAATCACACAATCACACAATCACACAATCACACAATCACACAACCACACAATCACACAATCACACAATCGCAATCACACAATCACAATCACACAATTACAATCACACAATCACAATCACACAATCACAATCACACAATCACAATCACACAATCACAATCACACAATCACAATCACACAATCACAATCACACAATCACAATCACACAATCACAATCACACAATCACAATCACACAATCACAATCACACAATCACAATCACACAATCACAATCACACAGTCACAATCACACAATCACACAATCACACAATCACACAATCACACAATCACAATCACACAATCACAATTACACAATCGCACAATCACACAATCGCACAATCACACAGTCACACAATCACACAATCACACAATCACACAATCACACAATCACACAATCACACAATCACACAATCACACAATCACACAATCACACAATCACACAATCACACAATCACACAATCACACACTCACACAATCACACACTCACACAATCACACAGTCACAATCACACAATCACACAGTCACAATCACACAATCACAATCACACAATCACAATCACACAACCACAATCACACAACCACAATCACACAACCACAATCACACAATCACACAATCACACAATCACACAATCCCACAATCACACAATCGCACAATCACACAATCACACAACCACACAATCACACAACCACACAATCACACAATCACACAATCACACTATCACACAATCGCAATCACACAATCACAATCACACAATCACAATCACACAATCACAATCACAAATTCACAATCACACAATCACAATCACACAATCACAATCACACAATCACAATCACACAATCACACAATCACAATCACACAATCACAATCACACAATCACAATCACACAATCACAATCACACAGTCACAACCACACAGTCACAATCACACAATCACAATCACACAATCACAATCACACAATCACAATCACACAATCACAATCACACAATCACAATCACACAATCACAATCACACAATCACAATCACACAATCACAATCACACAATCACAATCACACAATCACAATCACACAATCACAATCACACAATCACAATCACACAATCATAATCACACAATCACAATCACACAATCACAATCACAATCACACAGTCACAATCACACAATCACACGATCACACGATCACACGATCACACGATCACACGATCACACGATCACACAATCACACAATCACAATCACACAATCACATAATCACACAATCACACAATCACAATTACACAATCGCACAATCACACAATCGCACAATCACACAATCACACAATCACACAATCACACAATCACACAATCACACAATCACACAATCACACAATCACACAATCACAATCACACAATCACAATCACACAATCACAATCACACAATCACAATCACACAATCACAATGACACAATCACAATCACACAATCACAATCACACAATCACAGTCACACAATCACAATGACACAATCACAATCACACAATCACAATCACACAATCACAATCACACAATCACAACCACACAATCACAATCACACAATCACAATCACACAATCACAATCACACAATCACAATCACACAATCACAATCACACAATCACAATCACACAATCACAATCACACAATCACAATCACACAATCACAATCACACAATCACAATCACACAATCACAATCACACAGTCACAATCACACAATCACACAATCACACGATCACACAATCACACGATCACACGATCACACGATCACACAATCACACAATCACAATCACACAATCACACAATCACACAATCACACAATCACACAATCACACAATCACACAATCACACAATCACACAATCACACAGTCACAATCACACAATCACACAATCGCACACTCACACAATCACACAATCACACGATCACACAATCACACGATCACACGATCACACAATCACACAATCACGCAATCACAATCACGGTCACTCAATCACGGTCACACAATCACGGTCACACAATCACGGTCACACAATCACACAATCACACAATCACACAATCACACAGTCACTATCACACAATCACACAATCACACAATCACACAATCACACACTCACACAATCACACAATCACACGATCACACAATCACACGATCACACGATCACACAATCACACAATCACACAATCACAATCACACAATCACACAATCACACAATCACACAATCACACAATCACACAATCACACAATCACAATCACACAATCACAATTACACAATCGCACAATCACACAATCGCACAATCACACAATCACACAATCACACAGTCACACAATCACACAATCCCACAATCCCACAATCACACAATCACACAATAACACAATCACACAATCACAAAATCAGACAACCACACAATCACACAACCACACAATCACACAATCACACACTCACACTATCACACAGTCACAATCACACAATCACAATCACACAATCACAATCACACAACCACAATCACACAACCACAATCACACAACCACAATCACACAATCACACAATCACACAATCACACAATCACACAATCACACAATCACACAATCACACAATCACACAATCACACAACCACACAATCACACAATCACACAATCGCAATCACACAATCACAATCACACAATTACAATCACACAATCACAATCACACAATCACAATCACACAATCACAATCACACAATCACAATCACACAATCACAATCACACAATCACAATCACACAATCACAATCACACAATCACAATCACACAATCACAATCACACAATCACAATCACACAATCACAATCACACAATCACAATCACACAATCACAATCACACAATCACAATCACACAATCACACACTCACACAATCACACAATCACACAATCACACAATCACACAATCACACAATCACACAATCACACAATCACAATCACACAATCACAATTACACAATCGCACAATCACACAATCGCACAATCACACAATCGCACAATCACACAATCGCACAATCACACAGTCGCACAATCACACAATCACACAATCACACAATCACACAATCACACAATCACACAATCACACAATCACACACTCACACAATCACACACTCACACAATCACACAGTCACAATCACACAATCACACAATCACACAATCACACAATCACACAATCACAAAATCACACAACCACACAATCACACAACCACACAATCACACAATCACACACTCACACAATCACACAGTCACAATCACACAATCACACACCCACACAATCACACAGTCACAATCACACAATCACAATCACACAATCACAATCACACAACCACAATCACACAACCACAATCACACAACCACAATCACACAATCACACAATCACACAATCACACAATCACACAATCACACAATCACACAGTCACAATCACACAATCACACAATCACACAATCGCACACTCACACAATCACACAATCACACGATCACACAATCACACGATCACACGATCACACAATCACACAATCACGCAATCACAATCACGGTCACTCAATCACGGTCACACAATCACGGTCACACAATCACGGTCACACAATCACACAGTCACAATCACACAATCACACAATCACACAATCACACAATCACACAATCACAAAATCACACAACCACACAATCACACAACCACACAATCACACAATCACACACTCACACAATCACACAGTCACAATCACACAATCACACACCCTCACAATCACACAGTCACAATCACACAATCACAATCACACAATCACAATCACACAACCACAATCACACAACCACAATCACACAACCACAATCACACAATCACACAATCACACAATCACACAATCACACAATCACACAATCACACAATCGCACAATCACACAATCACACAACCACACAATAATACAACCACACAATAACACAATCACACAATCACACTATCGCACAATCGCAATCACACAATCACAATCACACAATCACAATCACACAATCACAATCACACAATCACAATCACACAATCACAATCACACAATCACAATCACACAATCACAATCACACAATCACACAATCACAATCACACAATCACAATCACACAATCACAATCACACAATCACAATCACACAATCACAATCACACAATCACAATCACACAATCACAATCACACAATCACAATCACACAATCACACAATCACAATCACACAATCACAATCACACAATCACAATCACACAATCACAATCACACAATCACAATCACACAATCACAATCACACAATCACAATCACACAATCACAATCACACAATCACAATCACACAATCACAATCACACAATCACAATCACACAATCACAATCACACAATCACAATCACACAATCACAATCACACAATCACAATCACACAATCACAATCACACAATCACAATCACACAATCACAATCACACAATCACAATCACACAATCACAATCACACAATCACAATCACACAATCACAATCACACAATCACAATCACACAATCACAATCACACAATCACAATCACACAATCACAATCACACAATCACAATCACACAATCACAATCACACAATCACAATCACACAATCACAATCACACAATCACAATCACACAATCACAATCACACAATCACAATCACACAATCACAATCACACAATCACAATCACACAATCACAATCACACAATCACAATCACACAATCACAATCACACAATCACAATCACACAATCACAATCACACAATCACAATCACACAATCACAATCACACAATCACAATCACACAATCACAATCACACAATCACAATCACACAATCACAATCACACAATCACAATCACACAATCACAATCACACAATCACAATCACACAATCACAATCACACAATCACAATCACACAATCACAATCACACAATCACAATCACACAATCACAATCACACAATCACAATCACACAATCACAATCACACAATCACAATCACACAATCACAATCACACAATCACAATCACACAATCACAATCACACAATCACAATCACACAATCACAATCACACAATCACAATCACACAATCACAATCACACAATCACAATCACACAATCACAATCACACAATCACAATCACACAATCACAATCACACAATCACAATCACACAATCACAATCACACAATCACAATCACACAATCACATTCACACAATCACAATCACACAATCACAATCACACAATCACAATCACACAATCACAATCACACAATCACAATCACACAATCACAATCACACAATCACAATCACACAATCACAATCACACAATCACAATCACACAATCACAATCACACAATCACAATCACACAATCACAATCACACAATCACAATCACACAATCACAATCACACAATCACAATCACACAATCACAATCACACAATCACAATCACACAATCACAATCACACAATCACAATCACACAATGACAATCACACAATCACAATCACACAATCACAATCACACAATCACAATCACACAATCACAATCACACAATCACAATCACACAATCACAATCACACAATCACAATCACACAATCACGATCACACAATCACGATCACACAATCACGATCACACAATCACGATCACACAATCACGATCACACAATCACAATCACACAATCACAATCACACAATCACGATCACACAATCACGATCACACAATCACGATCACACAATCACAATCACACAATCACAATCACACAATCACAATCACACAATCACAATCACACAATCACAATCACACAATCACAATCACACAATCACAATCACACAATCACAATCACACAATCACAATCACACAATCACAATCACACAATCACAATCACACAATCACAATCACACAATCACAATCACACAATCACAATCACACAATCACAATCACACAATCACAATCACACAATCACAATCACACAATCACAATCACACAATCACAATCACACAATCACAATCACACAATCACAATCACACAATCACAATCACACAATCACAATCACACAATCACAATCACACAATCACAATCACACAATCACAATCACACAATCACAATCACACAATCACAATCACACAATCACAATCACACAATCACAATCACACAATCACAATCACACAATCACAATCACACAATCACAATCACACAATCACAATCACACAATCACAATCACACAATCACAATCACACAATCACAATCACACAATCACAATCACACAATCACAATCACGCAGTCACAATCACACAATCACAATCACACAATCACAATCACACAATCACAATCACACAATCACACAATCACACAATCACACAATCACACAATCACACAATCACACAATCACACAATCGCACAATCACACAATCACACAATCACACAATCACACAACCACACAATCACACAATCACACAATCGCAATCACACAATCACAATCACACAATTACAATCACACAATCACAATCACACAATCACAATCACACAATCACAATCACACAATCACAATCACACAATCGCAATCACACAATCACAATCACACAATCACAATCACACAATCACACACTCACACAATCACACAATCACACAATCACACAATCACACAATCACACAATCACACAATCACACAATCACACAATCACACAATCACACAGTCACAATCACACAATCACACAATCACACAATCGCACACTCACACAATCACACAATCACACGATCACACAATCACACGATCACACGATCACACAATCACACAATCACGCAATCACAATCACGGTCACTCAATCACGGTCACACAATCACGGTCACACAATCACGGTCACACAATCACGGTCACACAATCACACAATCACACAATCACACAATCACACAGTCACTATCACACAATCACACAATCACACAATCACACAATCACACACTCACACAATCACACAATCACACGATCACACAATCACACGATCACACGATCACACAATCACACAATCACACAATCACAATCACACAATCACACAATCACACAATCACACAATCACACAATCACACAATCACACAATCACAATCACACAATCACAATTACACAATCGTACAATCACACAATCGCACAATCACACAATCACACAATCACACAGTCACACAATCACACAATCCCACAATCACACAATCACACAATCACACAATCACACAATCACACAATCACACAGTCACAATCACACAATCACACAATCACACAATCACACAATAACACAATCACACAATCACAAAATCAGACAACCACACAATCACACAACCACACAATCACACAATCACACACTCACACAATCACACAGTCACAATCACACAATCACAATCACACAATCACAATCACACAACCACAATCACACAACCACAATCACACAACCACAATCACACAATCACACAATCACACAATCACACAATCACACAATCACACAATCACACAATCACACAATCACACAATCACACAATCACACAACCACACAATCACACAATCACACAATCGCAATCACACAATCACAATCACACAATTACAATCACACAATCACAATCACACAATCACAATCACACAATCACAATCACACAATCACAATCACACAATCACAATCACACAATCACAATCACACAATCACAATCACACAATCACAATCACACAATCACAATCACACAATCACAATCACACAATCACAATCACACAATCACAATCACACAATCACAATCACACAATCACAATCACACAATCACAATCACACAATCACAATCACACAATCACAATCACACAATCACAATCACACAATCACAATCACACAATCACAATCACACAATCACAATCACACAATCACAATCACACAATCACACACTCACACAATCACACAATCACACAATCACACAATCACACAATCACACAATCACACAATCACACAATCACAATCACACAATCACAATTACACAATCGCACAATCACACAATCGCACAATCACACAATCGCACAATCACACAGTCGCACAATCACACAATCACACAATCACACAATCACACAATCACACAATCACACAATCACACAATCACACAATCACACAATCACACAATCACACAATCACACACTCACACAATCACACAGTCACAATCACACAATCACACAATCACACAATCACACAATCACACAATCACACAATCACACAATCACAAAATCACACAACCACACAATCACACAACCACACAATCACACAATCACACACTCACACAATCACACAGTCACAATCACACAATCACACACCCACACAATCACACAGTCACAAACACACAATCACAATCACACAATCACAATCACACAACCACAATCACACAACCACAATCACACAACCACAATCACACAATCACACAATCACACAATCACACAATCACACAATCACACAATCACACAATCACACAATCACACAATCACACAATCGCACAATCACACAATCACACAACCACACAATAACACAACCACACAATAACACAATCACACAATCACACTATCGCACAATCGCAATCGCACAATCACAATCACACAATCACAATCACACAATCACAATCACACAATCACAATCACACAATCACAATCACACAATCACAATCACACAATCACAATCACACAATCACAATCACACAATCACAATCACACAATCACAATCACACAATCACAATCACACAATCACAATCACACAATCACAATCACACAATCACAATCACACAATCACAATCACACAATCACACAATCACAATCACACAATCACAATCACACAATCACAATCACACAATCACAATCACACAATCACAATCACACAATCACAATCACACAATCACAATCACACAATCACAATCACACAATCACAATCACGCAATCACAATCACGCAATCACAATCACGCAATCACAATCACGCAATCACAATCACGCAATCACAATCACGCAATCACAATCACGCAATCACAATCACGCAATCACAATCACGCAATCACAATCACGCAATCACAATCACGCAATCACAATCACGCAATCACAATCACGCAATCACAATCACGCAATCACAATCACGCAATCACAATCACGCAATCACAATCACGCAATCACAATCACACAATCACAATCACACAATCACACAATCACACAATCACACAATCACACAATCACACAACCACACAATCACACAATCACACAATCGCAATCACACAATCACAATCACACAGTCACAATCACACAGTCACAATCACACAGTCACAATCACACAGTCACAATCACACAGTCACAATCACACAGTCACAATCACACAGTCACAATCACACAGTCACAATCACACAGTCACAATCACACAATCACAATCACACAATCA
This sequence comes from Megachile rotundata, assembly GCF_050947335.1. Classification (NCBI taxonomy): domain Eukaryota; kingdom Metazoa; phylum Arthropoda; class Insecta; order Hymenoptera; family Megachilidae; genus Megachile; species Megachile rotundata. The sequence continues at coordinate 161,704 of NW_027473588.1, read as the reverse complement.
CAATCACACAATCACAATCACACAATCACAATCACACAATCACAATCACACAGTCACAATCACACAGTCACAATCACACAGTCACAATCACACAGTCACAATCACACAGTCACAATCACACAGTCACAATCACACAGTCACAATCACACAATCACAATCACACAATCACAATCACACAATCACAATCACACAATCACAATCACACAATCACAATCACACAATCACAATCACACAATCACAATCACACAATCACAATCACACAATCACAATCACACAATCACAATCACACAATCACAATCACACAATCACAATCACACAATCACAATCACACAATCACAATCACACAATCACAATCACACAATCACAATCACACAATCACAATCACACAATCACAATCACACAATCACAATCACACAATCACAATCACACAATCACAATCACACAATCACAATCACACAATCACAATCACACAATCACAATCACACAATCACAATCACACAATCACAATCACACAATCACAATCACACAATCACAATCACACAATCACAATCACACAATCACAATCACACAATCACAATCACACAATCACAATCACACAATCACAATCACACAATCACAATCACACAATCACAATCACACAATCACAATCACACAATCACAATCACACAATCACAATCACACAATCACAATCACACAATCACAATCACACAATCACAATCACACAATCACAATCACACAATCACAATCACACAATCACAATCACACAATCACAATCACACAATCACAATCACACAATCACAATCACACAATCACAATCACACAATCACAATCACACAATCACAATCACACAATCACAATCACACAATCACAATCACACAATCACAATCACACAATCACAATCACACAATCACAATCACACAATCACAATCACACAATCACAATCACACAATCACAATCACACAATCACAATCACACAATCACAATCACACAATCACAATCACACAATCACAATCACACAATCACAATCACACAATCACAATCACACAATCACAATCACACAATCACAATCACACAATCACAATCACACAATCACAATCACACAATCACAATCACACAATCACAATCACACAATCACAATCACACAATCACAATCACACAATCACAATCACACAATCACAATCACACAATCACAATCACACAATCACAATCACACAATCACAATCACACAATCACAATCACACAATCACAATCACACAATCACAATCACACAATCACAATCACACAATCACAATCACACAATCACAATCACACAATCACAATCACACAATCACAATCACACAATCACAATCACACAATCACAATCACACAATCACAATCACACAATCACAATCACACAATCACAATCACACAATCACAATCACACAATCACAATCACACAATCACAATCACACAATCACAATCACACAATCACAATCACACAATCACAATCACACAATCACAATCACACAATCACAATCACACAATCACAATCACACAATCACAATCACACAATCACAATCACACAATCACAATCACACAATCACAATCACACAATCACAATCACACAATCACAATCACACAATCACAATCACACAATCACAATCACACAATCACAATCACACAATCACAATCACACAATCACAATCACACAATCACAATCACACAATCACAATCACACAATCACAATCACACAATCACAATCACACAATCACAATCACACAATCACAATCACACAATCACAATCACACAATCACAATCACACAATCACAATCACACAATCACAATCACACAATCACAATCACACAATCACAATCACACAATCACAATCACACAATCACAATCACACAATCACAATCACACAATCACAATCACACAATCACAATCACACAATCACAATCACACAATCACAATCACACAATCACAATCACACAATCACAATCACACAATCACAATCACACAATCACAATCACACAATCACAATCACACAATCACAATCACACAATCACAATCACACAATCACAATCACACAATCACAATCACACAATCACAATCACACAATCACAATCACACAATCACAATCACACAATCACAATCACACAATCACAATCACACAATCACAATCACACAATCACAATCACACAATCACAATCACACAATCACAATCACACAATCACAATCACACAATCACAATCACACAATCACAATCACACAATCACAATCACACAATCACAATCACACAATCACAATCACACAATCACAATCACACAATCACAAACACACAATCACAATCACACAATCACAATCACACAATCACAATCACACAATCACAATCACACAATCACAATCACACAATCACAATCACACAGTCACAATCACACAGTCACAATCACACAGTCACAATCACACAGTCACAATCACACAATCACAATCACACAATCACACAATCACACAATCACACAATCACACAATCACACAATCACACAATCACACAATCACACAATCACACAATCACACAATCACACAATCACACAATCACACAATCACACAATCACACAATCACACAATCACACAATCACACAACCACACAATCACACAACCACACAATCACACAATCACACAATCGCAATCACACAATCACAATCACACAATCACAATCACACAATCACAATCACACAATCACAATCACACAATCACAATCACACAATCACAATCACACAATCACAATCACACAATCACAATCACACAATCACAATCACACAATCACAATCACACAATCACAATCACACAATCACAATCACACAATCACAATCACACAATCACAATCACACAATCACAATCACACAATCACAATCACACAATCACAATCACACAATCACAATCACACAATCACAATCACACAATCACAATCACACAATCACAATCACACAATCACAATCACACAATCACAATCACACAATCACAATCACACAATCACAATCACACAATCACAATCACACAATCACAATCACACAGTCACAATCACACAATCACAATCACACAATCACAATCACACAATCACACAATCACACAATCACACAATCACACAATCACACAATCACACAATCACACAATCACACAATCACACAATCACACAATCACACAACCACACAATCACACAATCACACAATCGCAATCACACAATCGCAATCACACAATCACAATCACACAATCACAATCACACAATCACAATCACACAATCACAATCACACAATCACAATCACACAATCACAATCACACAATCGCAATCACACAATCGCAATCACACAATCACAATCACACAATCACAATCACACAATCACACACTCACACAATCACACAATCACACAGTCACACAATCACACAATCACACAATCACACAATCACACAATCACACAATCACACAATCACACAATCACACAATCACACAATCACAATCACACAATCACAATTACACAATCGCACAATCACACAATCGCACAATCACACAGTCGCACAATCACACAGTCACACAATCACACAATCCCACAATCACACAATCACACAATCACACAATCACACAATCACACAATCACACAATCACACAGTCACAATCACACAATCACACAATCACACAATCACACAATCACACAATCACACAATCACAAAATCAGACAACCACAAAATCAGACAACCACACAATCACACAACCACACAATCACACAATCACACACTCACACAATCACACAGTCACAATCACACAATCACAATCACACAATCACAATCACACAACCACAATCACACAACCACAATCACACAACCCCAATCACACAATCACACAATCACACAATCACACAATCACACAATCACACAATCACACAATCACACAATCACACAACCACACAATCACACAATCACACAATCGCAATCACACAATCACAATCACACAATTACAATCACACAATCACAATCACACAATCACAATCACACAATCACAATCACACAATCACAATCACACAATCACAATCACACAATCACAATCACACAATCACAATCACACAATCACAATCACACAATCACAATCACACAATCACAATCACACAGTCACAATCACACAATCACACAATCACACAATCACACAATCACACAATCACACAATCACAATCACACAATCACAATTACACAATCGCACAATCACACAATCGCACAATCAGACAATCGCACAATCACACAGTCACTCAATCACACAATCACACAATCACACAATCACACAATCACACAATCACACAATCACACAATCACACAATCACACAATCACACAATCACACAATCACACAATCACACAATCACACAATCACACACTCACACAATCACACACTCACACAATCACACAGTCACAATCACACAATCACACAATCACACAATCACACAATCACACAATCACAAAATCACACAACCACACAATCACACAACCACACAATCACACAATCACACACTCACACAATCACACAGTCACAATCACACAATCACACACCCACACAATCACACAGTCACAATCACACAATCACAATCACACAATCACAATCACACAACCACAATCACACAACCACAATCACACAACCACAATCACACAATCACACAATCACACAATCACACAATCACACAATCACACAATCACACAATCGCACAATCACACAATCACACAACCACACAATCACACAACCACACAATCACACAATCACACAATCACACTATCACACAATCGCAATCACACAATCACAATCACACAATCACAATCACACAATCACAATCACACAATCACAATCACACAATCACAATCACACAATCACAATCACACAATCACAATCACACAATCACAATCACACAATCACAATCACACAATCACAATCACACAATCACAATCACACAATCACAATCACACAATCACAATCACACAATCACACAATCACAATCACACAATCACAATCACACAATCACAATCACACAATCACAATCACACAGTCACAACCACACAGTCACAATCACACAATCACAATCACACAATCACAATCACACAATCACAATCACACAATCACAATCACACAATCACAATCACACAATCACAATCACACAATCACAATCACACAATCACAATCACACAATCACAATCACACAATCACAATCACACAATCACAATCACACAATCACAATCACACAATCACAATCACACAATCACAATCACACAATCATAATCACACAATCACAATCACACAATCACAATCACACAATCACAATCACAATCACACAGTCACAATCACACAATCACACAATCACACGATCACACAATCACACGATCACACGATCACACGATCACACAATCACACAATCACAATCACACAATCACACAATCACACAATCACAATTACACAATCGCACAATCACACAATCGCACAATCACACAATCGCACAATCACACAATCGCACAATCACACAATCACACAATCACACAATCACACAATCACACAATCACACAATCACACAATCACACAATCACACAATCACACAATCACACAATCACACAATCACACAATCACAATCACACAATCACAATCACACAATCACAATCACACAATCACAATGACACAATCACAATCACACAATCACAATCACACAATCACAGTCACACAATCACAATCACACAATCACAATCACACAATCACAATCACACAATCACAATCACACAATCACAATCACACAATCACAATCACACAATCACAATCACACAATCACAATCACACAATCACAATCACACAATCACAATCACACAATCACAATCACACAATCACAATCACACAATCACAATCACACAATCACAATCACACAATCACAATCACACAATCACAATCACACAATCACAATCACACAATCACAATCACACAATCACAATCACACAATCACAATCACACAATCACAATCACACAATCACAATCACACAATCACAATCACACAATCACAATCACACAATCACAATCACACAATCACAATCACACAATCACAATCACACAATCACAATCACACAATCACAATCACACAATCACAATCACACAATCACAATCACACAATCACAATCACACAATCACAATCACACAATCACAATCACACAATCACAATCACACAATCACAATCACACAATCACAATCACACAATCACAATCACACAATCACAATCACACAATCACAATCACACAATCACAATCACACAATCACAATCACACAATCACAATCACACAATCACATTCACACAATCACAATCACACAATCACAATCACACAATCACAATCACACAATCACAATCAAACAATCACAATCACACAATCACAATCACACAATCACAATCACACAATCACAATCACACAATCACAATCACACAATCACAATCACACAATCACAATCACACAATCACAATCACACAATCACAATCACACAATCACAATCACACAATCACAATCACACAATCACAATCACACAATCACAATCACACAATCACAATCACACAATCACAATCACACAATCACAATCACACAATCACAATCACACAATCACAATCACACAATCACAATCACACAATCACAATCACACAATCACAATCACACAATCACAATCACACAATCACAATCACACAATCACAATCACACAATCACAATCACACAATCACAATCACACAATCACAATCACACAATCACAATCACACAATCACAATCACACAATCACAATCACACAATCACAATCACACAATCACAATCACACAATCACAATCACACAATCACAATCACACAATCACAATCACACAATCACAATCACACAATCACAATCACACAATCACAATCACACAATCACAATCACACAATCACAATCACACAATCACAATCACACAATCACAATCACACAATCACAATCACACAATCACAATCACACAATCACAATCACACAATCACAATCACACAATCACAATCACACAATCACAATCACACAATCACAATCACACAATCACAATCACACAATCACAATCACACAATCACAATCACACAATCACAATCACACAATCACAATCACACAATCACAATCACACAATCACAATCACACAATCACAATCACACAATCACAATCACACAATCACAATCACACAATCACAATCACACAATCACAATCACACAATCACAATCACACAATCACAATCACACAATCACAATCACACAATCACAATCACACAATCACAATCACACAATCACAATCACACAATCACAATCACACAATCACAATCACACAATCACAATCACACAATCACAATCACACAATCACAATCACACAATCACAATCACACAATCACAATCACACAATCACAATCACACAATCACAATCACACAATCACAATCACACAATCACAATCACACAATCACAATCACACAATCACAATCACACAATCACAATCACACAATCACAATCACACAATCACAATCACACAATCACAATCACACAATCACAATCACACAATCACAATCACACAATCACACAATCACACAATCACACAATCACAATCACACAATCACAATCACACAATCACAATTACACAATCGCACAATCACACAATCGCACAATCAGACAATCGCACAATCACACAGTCACACAATCACACAATCACACAATCACACAATCACACAATCACACAATCACACAATCACACAATCACACAATCACACAATCACACAATCACACAATCACACAATCACACAATCACACAATCACACACTCACAATCACACACTCACACAATCACACAATCACACAATCACACAATCACACAATCACACAATCACACAATCACACAATCACACAATCACACAATCACACAATCACAATCACACAATCACAATTACACAATCGCACAATCACACAATCGCACAATCACACAGTCGCACAATCACACAGTCACACAATCACACAATCCCACAATCACACAATCACACAATCACACAATCACACAATCACACAATCACACAATCACACAATCACACAATCACACAATCACACAATCACACAATCACACAATCACACAATCACACAATCACACAATCACACAATCACACAATCACACAATCACACACTCACACAATCACACACTCACACAATCACACAGTCACAATCACACAATCACACAATCACACAATCACACAATCACACAATCACAAAATCACACAACCACACAATCACACAACCACACAATCACACAATCACACACTCACACAATCACACAGTCACAATCACACAATCACACACCCACACAATCACACAGTCACAATCACACAATCACAATCACACAATCACAATCACACAACCACAATCACACAACCACAATCACACAACCACAATCACACAATCACACAATCACACAATCACACAATCACACAATCACACAATCACACAATCGCACAATCACACAATCACACAACCACACAATCACACAACCACACAATCACACAATCACACAATCACACTATCACACAATCGCAATCACACAATCACAATCACACAATCACAATCACACAATCACAATCACACAATCACAATCACACAATCACAATCACACAATCACAATCACACAATCACAATCACACAATCACAATCACACAATCACAATCACACAATCACAATCACACAATCACAATCACACAATCACAATCACACAATCACAATCACACAATCACAATCACACAATCACAATCACACAATCACAATCACACAATCACAATCACACAATCACAATCACACAATCACACAATCACAATCACACAATCACAATCACACAATCACAATCACACAATCACAATCACACAATCACAATCACACAATCACAATCACACAATCACAATCACACAATCACAATCACACAATCACAATCACACAATCACAATCACACAATCACAATCACACAATCACAATCACACAATCACAATCACACAATCACAATCACACAATCACAATCACACAATCACAATCACACAATCACAATCACACAATCACAATCACACAATCACAATCACACAATCACAATCACACAATCACAATCACACAATCACAATCACACAATCACAATCACACAATCACAATCACACAATCACAATCACACAATCACAATCACACAATCACAATCACACAATCACAATCACACAATCACAATCACACAATCACAATCACACAATCACAATCACACAATCACAATCACACAATCACAATCACACAATCACAATCACACAATCACAATCACACAATCACAATCACACAATCACAATCACACAATCACAATCACACAATCACAATCACACAATCACAATCACACAATCACAATCACACAATCACAATCACACAATCACAATCACACAATCACAATCACACAATCACAATCACACAATCACAATCACACAATCACAATCACACAATCACAATCACACAATCACAATCACACAATCACAATCACACAATCACAATCACACAATCACAATCACACAATCACAATCACACAATCACAATCACACAATCACAATCACACAATCACAATCACACAATCACAATCACACAATCACAATCACACAATCACAATCACACAATCACAATCACACAATCACAATCACACAATCACAATCACACAATCACAATCACACAATCACAATCACACAATCACAATCACACAATCACAATCACACAATCACAATCACACAATCACAATCACACAATCACAATCACACAATCACAATCACACAATCACAATCACACAGTCACAATCACACAGTCACAATCACACAATCACAATCACACAATCACAATCACACAATCACACAATCACACAATCACACAATCACACAATCACACAATCACACAATCACACAATCACACAATCACACAATCACACAATCACACAATCACACAATCACACAATCACACAATCACACAATCACACAATCACACAACCACACAATCACACAATCACACAATCGCAATCACACAATCACAATCACACAATCACAATTACACAATCACAATCACACAATCACAATCACACAATCACAATCACACAATCACAATCACACAATCACAATCACACAATCACAATCACACAATCGCAATCACACAATCGCAATCACACAATCACAATCACACAATCACAATCACACAATCACACACTCACACAATCACACAATCACACAATCACACAATCACACAATCACACAATCACACAATCACACAATCACACAATCACACAATCACACAATCACACAATCACAATCACACAATCACAATTACACAATCGCACAATCACACAATCGCACAATCACACAGTCGCACAATCACACAGTCACACAATCACACAATCCCACAATCACACAATCACACAATCACACAATCACACAATCACACAATCACACAATCACACAATCACACAGTCACAATCACACAATCACACAATCACACAATCACACAATCACACAATCACACAATCACAAAATCAGACAACCACAAAATCAGACAACCACACAATCACACAACCACACAATCACACAATCACACACTCACACAATCACACAGTCACAATCACACAATCACAATCACACAATCACAATCACACAACCACAATCACACAACCACAATCACACAACCCCAATCACACAATCACACAATCACACAATCACACAATCACACAATCACACAATCACACAATCACACAATCACACAATCACACAATCACACAATCACACAACCACACAATCACACAATCACACAATCGCAATCACACAATCACAATCACACAATTACAATCACACAATCACAATCACACAATCACAATCACACAATCACAATCACACAATCACAATCACACAATCACAATCACACAATCACAATCACACAATCACAATCACACAATCACAATCACACAATCACAATCACACAATCACAATCACACAGTCACAATCACACAATCACAATCACACAATCACAATCACACAATCACAATCACACAATCACAATCACACAATCACAATCACACAATCACAATCACACAATCACAATCACACAATCACAATCACACAATCACAATCACACAATCACAATCACACAATCACAATCACACAATCACAATCACACAATCACAATCACACAATCACAATCACACAGTCACAATCACACAGTCACAATCACACAATCACAATCACACAATCACAATCACACAATCACACAATCACACAATCACACAATCACACAATCACACAATCACACAATCACACAATCACACAATCACACAATCACACAATCACACAATCACACAATCACACAATCACACAACCACACAATCACACAATCACACAATCGCAATCACACAATCACAATCACACAATCACAATCACACAATCACAATCACACAATCACAATCACACAATCACAATCACACAATCACAATCACACAATCACAATCACACAATCGCAATCACACAATCGCAATCACACAATCACAATCACACAATCACAATCACACAATCACACACTCACACAATCACACAATCACACAATCACACAATCACACAATCACACAATCACACAATCACACAATCACAATCACACAATCACAATTACACAATCGCACAATCACACAATCGCACAATCACACAGTCGCACAATCACACAGTCACACAATCACACAATCCCACAATCACACAATCACACAATCACACAATCACACAATCACACAATCACACAATCACACAATCACACAATCACACAATCACACAATCACACAGTCACAATCACACAATCACACAATCACACAATCACACAATCACACAATCACACAATCACAAAATCAGACAACCACAAAATCAGACAACCACACAATCACACAACCACACAATCACACAATCACACACTCACACAATCACACAGTCACAATCACACAATCACAATCACACAATCACAATCACACAACCACAATCACACAATCACACAATCACACAATCACACAATCACACAATCACACAATCACACAATCACACAATCACACAATCACACAACCACACAATCACACAATCACACAATCGCAATCACACAATCACAATCACACAATTACAATCACACAATCACAATCACACAATCACAATCACACAATCACAATCACACAATCACAATCACACAATCACAATCACACAATCACAATCACACAATCACAATCACACAATCACAATCACACAATCACAATCACACAATCACAATCACACAGTCACAATCACACAATCACACAATCACACAATCACACAATCACACAGTCACACAATCACAATCACACAATCACAATTACACAATCGCACAATCACACAATCGCACAATCAGACAATCGCACAATCACACAGTCACTCAATCACACAATCACACAATCACACAATCACACAATCACACAATCACACAATCACACAATCACACAATCACACAATCACACAATCACACAATCACACAATCACACAATCACACAATCACACAATCACACACTCACACAATCACACACTCACACAATCACACAGTCACAATCACACAATCACACAATCACACAATCACACAATCACACAATCACAAAATCACACAACCACACAATCACACAACCACACAATCACACAATCACACACTCACACAATCACACAGTCACAATCACACAATCACACACCCACACAATCACACAGTCACAATCACACAATCACAATCACACAATCACAATCACACAACCACAATCACACAACCACAATCACACAACCACAATCACACAATCACACAATCACACAATCACACAATCACACAATCACACAATCGCACAATCACACAATCACACAACCACACAATCACACAACCACACAATCACACAATCACACAATCACACTATCACACAATCGCAATCACACAATCACAATCACACAATCACAATCACACAATCACAATCACACAATCACAATCACACAATCACAATCACACAATCACAATCACACAATCACAATCACACAATCACAATCACACAATCACAATCACACAATCACAATCACACAATCACAATCACACAATCACAATCACACAATCACAATCACACAATCACAATCACACAATCACAATCACACAATCACACAATCACAATCACACAATCACAATCACACAATCACAATCACACAATCACAATCACACAATCACAATCACACAGTCACAACCACACAGTCACAATCACACAATCACAATCACACAATCACAATCACACAATCACAATCACACAATCACAATCACACAATCACAATCACACAATCACAATCACACAATCACAATCACACAATCACAATCACACAATCACAATCACACAATCACAATCACACAATCACAATCACACAATCACAATCACACAATCACAATCACACAATCACAATCACACAGTCATAATCACACAATCACAATCACACAATCACAATCACACAATCACAATCACAATCACACAGTCACACAATCATAATCACACAATCACAATCACACAATCACAATCACACAATCACAATCACAATCACACAGTCACAATCACACAATCACACAATCACACGATCACACAATCACACGATCACACGATCACACGATCACACAATCACACAATCACAATCACACAATCACACAATCACACAATCACAATTACACAATCGCACAATCACACAATCGCACAATCACACAATCGCACAATCACACAATCACACAATCACACAATCACACAATCACACAATCACACAATCACACAATCACACAATCACACAATCACACAATCACACAATCACACAATCACACAATCACACAATCACAATCACACAATCACAATCACACAATCACAATCACACAATCACAATGACACAATCACAATCACACAATCACAATCACACAATCACAGTCACACAATCACAATCACACAATCACAATCACACAATCACAATCACACAATCACAATCACACAATCACAACCACACAATCACAATCACACAATCACAATCACACAATCACAATCACACAATCACAATCACACAATCACAATCACACAATCACAATCACACAATCACAATCACACAATCACAATCACACAATCACAATCACACAATCACAATCACACAATCACAATCACACAATCACAATCACACAATCACAATCACACAATCACAATCACACAGTCACAATCACACAATCACACAATCACACGATCACACAATCACACGATCACACGATCACACGATCACACAATCACACAATCACAATCACACAATCACACAATCACACAATCACACAATCACACAATCACACAATCACACAATCACACAGTCACAATCACACAATCACACAATCACACAATCGCACACTCACACAATCACACAATCACACGATCACACAATCACACGATCACACGATCACACAATCACACAATCACGCAATCACAATCACGGTCACTCAATCACGGTCACACAATCACGGTCACACAATCACGGTCACACAATCACACAATCACACAATCACACAATCACACAGTCACTATCACACAATCACACAATCACACAATCACACAATCACACACTCACACAATCACACAATCACACGATCACACAATCACACGATCACACGATCACACAATCACACAATCACACAATCACAATCACACAATCACACAATCACACAATCACACAATCACACAATCACACAATCACACAATCACAATCACACAATCACAATTACACAATCGCACAATCACACAATCGCACAATCACACAATCACACAATCACACAGTCACACAATCACACAATCCCACAATCCCACAATCACACAATCACACAATAACACAATCACACAATCACAAAATCAGACAACCACACAATCACACAACCACACAATCACACAATCACACACTCACACAATCACACAGTCACAATCACACAATCACAATCACACAATCACAATCACACAACCACAATCACACAACCACAATCACACAACCACAATCACACAATCACACAATCACACAATCACACAATCACACAATCACACAATCACACAATCACACAATCACACAATCACACAATCACACAATCACACAATCACACAACCACACAATCACACAATCACACAATCGCAATCGCACAATCACAATCACACAATTACAATCACACAATCACAATCACACAATCACAATCACACAATCACAATCACACAATCACAATCACACAATCACAATCACACAATCACAATCACACAATCACAATCACACAATCACAATCACACAATCACAATCACACAATCACAATCACACAATCACAATCACACAATCACAATCACACAATCACACACTCACACAATCACACAATCACACAATCACACAATCACACAATCACACAATCACACAATCACACAATCACACAATCACAATCACACAATCACAATTACACAATCGCACAATCACACAATCGCACAATCACACAATCGCACAATCACACAATCGCACAATCACACAGTCGCACAATCACACAATCACACAATCACACAATCACACAATCACACAATCACACAATCACACAATCACACAATCACACAATCACACAATCACACACTCACACAATCACACACTCACACAATCACACAGTCACAATCACACAATCACACAATCACACAATCACACAATCACACAATCACAAAATCACACAACCACACAATCACACAACCACACAATCACACAATCACACACTCACACAATCACACAGTCACAATCACACAATCACACACCCACACAATCACACAGTTACAATCACACAATCACAATCACACAATCACAATCACACAACCACAATCACACAACCACAATCACACAACCACAATCACACAATCACACAATGACACAATCACACAATCACACAATCACACAATCACACAATCAGACAATCGCACAATCACACAATCACACAACCACACAATAACACAACCACACAATAACACAATCACACAATCACACTATCGCACAATCGCAATCACACAATCACAATCACACAATCACAATCACACAATCACAATCACACAATCACAATCACACAATCACAATCACACAATCACAATCACACAATCACAATCACACAATCACAATCACACAATCACAATCACACAATCACAATCACACAATCACACAATCACAATCACACAATCACAATCACACAATCACAATCACACAATCACAATCACACAATCACAATCACACAATCACAATCACACAATCACAATCACACAATCACAATCACACAATCACAATCACACAATCACAATCACGCAATCACAATCACGCAATCACAATCACACAATCACAATCACGCAATCACAATCACGCAATCACAATCACGCAATCACAATCACACAATCACAATCACACAATCACAATCACGCAATCACAATCACGCAATCACAATCACACAATCACAATCACACAATCACAATCACACAATCACAATCACACAATCACAATCACACAATCACAATCACACAATCACAATCACACAATCACAATCACACAATCACAATCACACAATCACAATCACACAATCACAATCACACAATCACAATCACACAATCACAATCACACAATCACAATCACACAATCACAATCACACAATCACAATCACACAATCACAATCACACAATCACAATCACACAATCACAATCACACAATCACAATCACACAATCACAATCACACAATCACAATCACACAATCACAATCACACAATCACAATCACACAATCACAATCACACAATCACAATCACACAATCACAATCACACAATCACAATCACACAATCACAATCACACAATCACAATCACACAATCACAATCACACAATCACAATCACACAATCACAATCACACAATCACAATCACACAATCACAATCACACAATCACAATCACACAATCACAATCACACAATCACAATCACACAATCACAATCACACAATCACAATCACACAATCACAATCACACAATCACAATCACACAATCACAATCACACAATCACAATCACACAATCACAATCACACAATCACAATCACACAATCACAATCACACAATCACAATCACACAATCACAATCACACAATCACAATCACACAATCACAATCACACAATCACAATCACACAATCACAATCACACAATCACAATCACACAATCACAATCACACAATCACAATCACACAATCACAATCACACAATCACAATCACACAATCACAATCACACAATCACAATCACACAATCACAATCACACAATCACAATCACACAATCACAATCACGCAATCACAATCACGCAATCACAATCACACAATCACAATCACACAATCACAATCACACAATCACAATCACACAATCACAATCACACAATCACAATCACACAATCACAATCACACAATCACAATCACGCAATCACAATCACGCAATCACAATCACACAATCACAATCACACAATCACAATCACACAATCACAATCACACAATCACAATCACACAATCACAATCACACAATCACAATCACACAATCACAATCACACAATCACAATCACACAATCACAATCACACAATCACAATCACACAATCACAATCACACAATCACAATCACACAATCACAATCACACAATCACAATCACACAATCACAATCACACAATCACACAATCACAATCACACAATCACAATCACACAATCACAATCACACAATCACAATCACACAATCACAATCACACAATCACAATCACACAATCACAATCACACAATCACAATCACACAATCACAATCACACAATCACAATCACACAATCACAATCACACAATCACAATCACACAATCACAATCACACAATCACAATCACACAATCACAATCACACAATCACAATCACACAATCACAATCACACAATCACAATCACACAATCACAATCACACAATCACAATCACACAATCACAATCACACAATCACAATCACACAATCACAATCACACAATCACAATCACACAATCACAATCACACAATCACAATCACACAATCACAATCACACAATCACAATCACACAATCACAATCACACAATCACAATCACACAATCACAATCACACAATCACAATCACACAATCACAATCACACAATCACAATCACACAATCACAATCACACAATCACAATCACACAATCACAATCACACAATCACAATCACACAATCACAATCACACAATCACAATCACACAATCACAATCACACAATCACAATCACACAATCACAATCACACAATCACAATCACACAATCACAATCACACAATCACAATCACACAATCACAATCACACAATCACAATCACACAATCACAATCACACAATCACAATCACACAATCACAATCACACAATCACAATCACACAATCACAATCACACAATCACAATCACACAATCACAATCACACAATCACAATCACACAATCACAATCACACAATCACAATCACACAATCACAATCACACAATCACAATCACACAATCACAATCACACAATCACAATCACACAATCACAATCACACAATCACAATCACACAATCACAATCACACAATCACAATCACACAATCACACAATCACACAATCACACAATCACAATCACACAATCACAATTACACAATCGCACAATCACACAATCGCACAATCAGACAATCGCACAATCACACAGTCACACAATCACACAATCACACAATCACACAATCACACAATCACACAATCACACAATCACACAATCACACAATCACACAATCACACAATCACACAATCACACAATCACACAATCACACAATCACACAATCACACACTCACAATCACACACTCACACAATCACACAATCACACAATCACACAATCACACAATCACACAATCACACAATCACACAATCACACAATCACACAATCACACAATCACAATCACACAATCACAATTACACAATCGCACAATCACACAATCGCACAATCACACAGTCGCACAATCACACAGTCACACAATCACACAATCCCACAATCACACAATCACACAATCACACAATCACACAATCACACAATCACACAATCACACAATCACACAGTCACAATCACACAATCACACAATCACACAATCACAAAATCAGACAACCACAAAATCAGACAACCACACAATCACACAACCACACAATCACACAATCACACACTCACACAATCACACAGTCACAATCACACAATCACAATCACACAATCACAATCACACAACCACAATCACACAACCACAATCACACAACCCCAATCACACAATCACACAATCACACAATCACACAATCACACAATCACACAATCACACAATCACACAATCACACAACCACACAATCACACAATCACACAATCGCAATCACACAATCACAATCACACAATTACAATCACACAATCACAATCACACAATCACAATCACACAATCACAATCACACAATCACAATCACACAATCACAATCACACAATCACAATCACACAATCACAATCACACAATCACAATCACACAATCACAATCACACAATCACAATCACACAGTCACAATCACACAATCACACAATCACACAATCACACAATCACACAATCACACAATCACACAATCACAATCACACAATCACAATTACACAATCGCACAATCACACAATCGCACAATCAGACAATCGCACAATCACACAGTCACACAATCACACAATCACACAATCACACAATCACACAATCACACAATCACACAATCACACAATCACACAATCACACAATCACACAATCACACAATCACACAATCACACACTCACACAATCACACACTCACACAATCACACAGTCACAATCACACAATCACACAATCACACAATCACACAATCACACAATCACAAAATCACACAACCACACAATCACACAACCACACAATCACACAATCACACACTCACACAATCACACAGTCACAATCACACAATCACACACCCACACAATCACACAGTCACAATCACACAATCACAATCACACAATCACAATCACACAACCACAATCACACAACCACAATCACACAACCACAATCACACAATCACACAATCACACAATCACACAATCACACAATCACACAATCACACAATCGCACAATCACACAATCACACAACCACACAATCACACAACCACACAATCACACAATCACACAATCACACTATCACACAATCGCAATCACACAATCACAATCACACAATCACAATCACACAATCACAATCACACAATCACAATCACACAATCACACAATCACAATCACACAATCACAATCACACAATCACAATCACACAATCACAATCACACAATCACAATCACACAATCACAATCACACAATCACAATCACACAATCACACAATCACAATCACACAATCACAATCACACAATCACAATCACACAATCACAATCACACAATCACACAATCACAATCACACAATCACACAATCACAATCACACAATCACAATCACACAATCACAATCACACAATCACAATCACACAATCACAATCACACAATCACAATCACACAATCACAATCACACAATCACAATCACACAATCACAATCACACAATCACAATCACACAATCACAATCACACAATCACAATCACACAATCACAATCACACAATCACAATCACACAATCACAATCACACAATCACAATCACACAATCACAATCACACAATCACAATCACACAATCACAATCACACAATCACAATCACACAATCACAATCACACAATCACAATCACACAATCACAATCACACAATCACAATCACACAATCACAATCACACAATCACAATCACACAATCACAATCACACAATCACAATCACACAATCACAATCACACAATCACAATCACACAATCACAATCACACAATCACAATCACACAATCACAATCACACAATCACAATCACACAATCACAATCACACAATCACAATCACACAATCATAATCACACAATCACAATCACACAATCACAATCACACAATCACAATCACAATCACACAGTCACAATCACACAATCACACAATCACACGATCACACAATCACACGATCACACGATCACACGATCACACAATCACACAATCACAATCACACAATCACACAATCACACAATCACAATTACACAATCGCACAATCACACAATCGCACAATCACACAATCGCACAATCACACAATCACACAATCACACAATCACACAATCACACAATCACACAATCACACAATCACACAATCACACAATCACACAATCACACAATCACACAATCACACAATCACACAATCACAATCACACAATCACAATCACACAATCACAATCACACAATCACAATGACACAATCACAATCACACAATCACAATCACACAATCACAGTCACACAATCACAATCACACAATCACAATCACACAATCACAATCACACAATCACAATCACACAATCACAACCACACAATCACAATCACACAATCACAATCACACAATCACAATCACACAATCACAATCACACAATCACAATCACACAATCACAATCACACAATCACAACCACACAATCACAATCACACAATCACAATCACACAATCACAATCACACAATCACAATCACACAATCACAGTCACACAATCACAATCACACAATCACAATCACACAATCACAATCACACAATCACAATCACACAATCACAACCACACAATCACAATCACACAATCACAATCACACAATCACAATCACACAATCACAATCACACAATCACAATCACACAATCACAATCACACAATCACAATCACACAATCACAATCACACAATCACAATCACACAATCACAATCACACAATCACAATCACACAATCACAATCACACAATCACAATCACACAATCACAATCACACAGTCACAATCACACAATCACACAATCACACGATCACACGATCACACGATCACACGATCACACGATCACACAATCACACAATCACAATCACACAATCACACAATCACACAATCACACAATCACACAATCACACAATCACACAATCACACAGTCACAATAACACAATCACACAATCACATAATCGCACACTCACACAATCACACAATCACACGATCACACAATCACACGATCACACGATCACACAATCACACAATCACGCAATCACAATCACGGTCACTCAATCACGGTCACACAATCACGGTCACACAATCACGGTCACACAATCACACAATCACACAATCACACAATCACACAGTCACTATCACACAATCACACAATCACACAATCACACAATCACACACTCACACAATCACACAATCACACGATCACACAATCACACGATCACACGATCACACAATCACACAATCACACAATCACAATCACACAATCACACAATCACACAATCACACAATCACACAATCACACAATCACACAATCACAATCACACAATCACAATTACACAATCGCACAATCACACAATCGCACAATCACACAATCACACAATCACACAGTCACACAATCACACAATCCCACAATCCCACAATCACACAATCACACAATAACACAATCACACAATCACAAAATCAGACAACCACACAATCACACAACCACACAATCACACAATCACACACTCACACAATCACACAGTCACAATCACACAATCACAATCACACAATCACAATCACACAACCACAATCACACAACCACAATCACACAACCACAATCACACAATCACACAATCACACAATCACACAATCACACAATCACACAATCACACAATCACACAATCACACAATCACACAATCACACAACCACACAATCACACAATCACACAATCGCAATCGCACAATCACAACCACACAATTACAATCACACAATCACAATCACACAATCACAATCACACAATCACAATCACACAATCACAATCACACAATCACAATCACACAATCACAATCACACAATCACAATCACACAATCACAATCACACAATCACAATCACACAATCACAATCACACAATCACAATCACACAATCACAATCACACAATCACAATCACACAATCACAATCACACAATCACAATCACACAATCACAATCACACAATCACAATCACACAATCACAATCACACAATCACAATCACACAATCACAATCACACAATCACAATCACACAATCACAATCACACAATCACAATCACACAATCACAATCACACAATCACAATCACACAATCACAATCACACAATCACAATCACACAATCACAATCACACAATCACAATCACACAATCACAATCACACAATCACAATCACACAATCACAATCACACAATCACAATCACACAATCACAATCACACAATCACAATCACACAATCACAATCACACAATCACAATCACACAATCACAATCACACAATCACAATCACACAATCACAATCACACAATCACAATCACACAATCACAATCACACAATCACACAATCACACAATCACACAATCACACAATCACACAATCACACAATCACACAATCACACAATCACACAATCACACAATCACACAATCACACAATCACACAGTCACAATCACACAATCACACAATCACACAATCGCACACTCACACAATCACACAATCACACGATCACACAATCACACGATCACACGATCACACAATCACACAATCACGCAATCACAATCACGGTCACTCAATCACGGTCACACAATCACGGTCACACAATCACACAATCACACAATCACACAATCACACAGTCACTATCACACAATCACACAATCACACAATCACACAATCACACACTCACACAATCACACAATCACACGATCACACGATCACACGATCACACGATCACACAATCACACAATCACACAATCACAATCACACAATCACACAATCACACAATCACACAATCACACAATCACACAATCACACAATCACACAATCACAATCACACAATCACAATTACACAATCGCACAATCACACAATCGCACAATCACACAATCACACAATCACACAGTCACACAATCACACAATCCCACAATCCCACAATCACACAATCACACAATAACACAATCACACAATCACAAAATCAGACAACCACACAATCACACAACCACACAATCACACAATCACACACTCACACACTCACACAATCACACAGTCACAATCACACAATCACAATCACACAATCACAATCACACAACCACAATCACACAACCACAATCACACAACCACAATCACACAACCACAATCACACAATCACACAATCACACAATCACACAATCACACAATCACACAATCACACAATCACACAATCACACAATCACACAACCACACAATCACACAATCACACAACCACACAATCACACAATCACACAATCGCAATCACACAATCACAATCACACAATTACAATCACACAATCACAATCACACAATCACAATCACACAATCACAATCACACAATCACAATCACACAATCACAATCACACAATCACAATCACACAATCACAATCACACAATCACAATCACACAATCACAATCACACAATCACACACTCACACAATCACACAATCACACAATCACACAATCACACAATCACACAATCACACAATCACACAATCACAATCACAATTACACAATCGCACAATCACACAATCGCACAATCACACAATCGCACAATCACACGATCGCACAATCACACAGTCGCACAATCACACAATCACACAATCACACAATCACACAATCACACAATCACACAATCACACAATCACACAATCACACAATCACACACCCACACAATCACACAGTTACAATCACACAATCACAATCACAATCACACAACCACAATCACACAACCACAATCACACAACCACAATCACACAATCACACAATCACACAATCACACAATCACACAATCACACAATCACACAATCACACAATCACAATCACACAATCACAATTACACAATCGCACAATCACACAATCGCACAATCACACAATCGCACAATCACACGATCGCACAATCACACAGTCGCACAATCACACAATCACACAATCACACAATCACACAATCACACAATCACACAATCACACAATCACAAAATCACACAACCACACAATCACACAACCACACAATCACACAATCACACACTCACACAATCACACAGTCACAATCACACAATCACACACCCACACAATCACACAGTTACAATCACACAATCACAATCACAATCACACAACCACAATCACACAACCACAATCACACAACCACAATCACACAATCACACAATCACACAATCACACAATCACACAATCACACAATCACACAATCACACAATCGCACAATCACACAATCACACAACCACACAATAACACAACCACACAATAACACAATCACACAATCACACTATCGCACAATCGCAATCACACAATCGCAATCACACAATCACAATCACACAATCACAATCACACAATCACAATCACACAATCACAATCACACAATCACAATCACACAATCACAATCACACAATCACAATCACACAATCACACAATCACACAATCACAATCACACAATCACAATCACACAATCACAATCACACAATCACAATCACACAATCACAATCACACAATCACAATCACACAATCACAATCACACAATCACAATCACACAATCACAATCACACAATCACAATCACACAATCACAATCACACAATCACAATCACACAATCACAATCACACAATCACAATCACACAATCACAATCACACAATCACAATCACACAATCACAATCACACAATCACAATCACACAATCACAATCACACAATCACAATCACACAATCACAATCACACAATCACAATCACACAATCACAATCACACAATCACAATCACACAATCACAATCACACAATCACAATCACACAATCACAATCACACAATCACAATCACACAATCACAATCACACAATCACAATCACACAATCACAATCACACAATCACAATCACACAATCACAATCACACAATCACAATCACACAATCACAATCACACAATCACAATCACACAATCACAATCACACAATCACAATCACACAATCACACAATCACAATCACACAATCACAATCACACAATCACAATCACACAATCACAATCACCCAATCACAATCACCCAATCACAATCACCCAATCACAATCACCCAATCACAATCACCCAATCACAATCACACAATCACAATCACACAATCACAATCACACAATCACAATCACACAATCACAATCACACAATCACAATCACACAATCACAATCACACAATCACAATCACACAATCACAATCACACAATCACAATCACACAATCACAATCACACAATCACAATCACACAATCACAATCACACAATCACAATCACACAATCACAATCACACAATCACAATCACACAATCACAATCACACAATCACAATCACACAATCACAATCACACAATCACAATCACACAATCACAATCACACAATCACAATCACACAATCACAATCACACAATCACAATCACACAATCACAATCACACAATCACAATCACACAATCACAATCACACAATCACAATCACACAATCACAATCACACAATCACAATCACACAATCACAATCACACAATCACAATCACACAATCACAATCACACAATCACAATCACACAATCACAATCACACAATCACAATCACACAATCACAATCACACAATCACAATCACACAATCACAATTACACAATCACAATCACACAATCACAATCACACAATCACAATCACACAATCACAATCACACAATCACAATCACACAATCACAATCACACAATCACAATCACACAATCACAATCACACAATCACAATCACACAATCACAATCACACAATCACAATCACACAATCACAATCACACAATCACAATCACACAATCACAATCACACAATCACAATCACACAATCACAATCACACAATCACAATCACACAATCACAATCACACAATCACAATCACACAATCACAATCACACAATCACAATCACACAATCACAATCACACAATCACAATCACACAATCACAATCACACAATCACAATCACACAATCACAATCACACAATCACAATCACACAATCACAATCACACAATCACAATCACACAATCACATTCACACAATCACAATCACACAATCACATTCACACAATCACAATCACACAATCACAATCACACAATCACAATCACACAATCACAATCACACAATCACAATCACACAATCACAATCACACAATCACAATCACACAATCACAATCACACAATCACAATCACACAATCACAATCACACAATCACAATCACACAATCACAATCACACAATCACAATCACACAATCACAATCACACAATCACAATCACACAATCACAATCACACAATCACAATCACACAATCACATATCACACAATCACAATCACACAATCACAATCACACAATCACAATCACACAATCACAATCACACAATCACAATCACACAATCACAATCACACAATCACAATCACACAATCACAATCACACAATCACAATCACACAATCACAATCACACAATCACAATCACACAATCACAATCACACAATCACAATCACACAATCACAATCACACAATCACAATCACACAATCACAATCACACAATCACAATCACACAATCACAATCACACAATCACATTCACACAATCACAATCACACAATCACAATCACACAATCACAATCACACAATCACAATCACACAATCACAATCACACAATCACAATCACACAATCACAATCACACAATCACAATCACACAATCACAATCACACAATCACAATCACACAATCACAATCACACAATCACAATCACACAATCACACAATCACACAATCACACAATCACACAATCACACAATCACACAATCACACAATCACACAATCACACAATCACACAATCACACAATCACACAATCACACAATCACACAATCACACAGTCACAATCACACAATCACACAATCACACAATCGCACACTCACACAATCACACAATCACACGATCACACAATCACACGATCACACGATCACACAATCACACAATCACGCAATCACAATCACGGTCACTCAATCACGGTCACACAATCACGGTCACACAATCACACAATCACACAATCACACAATCACACAGTCACTATCACACAATCACACAATCACACAATCACACAATCACACACTCACACAATCACACAATCACACGAACACACAATCACACGATCACACGATCACACAATCACACAATCACACAATCACAATCACACAATCACACAATCACACAATCACACAATCACACAATCACACAATCACACAATCACAATCACACAATCACAATTACACAATCGCACAATCACACAATCGCACAATCACACAATCACACAATCACACAGTCACACAATCACACAATCCCACAATCCCACAATCACACAATCACACAATAACACAATCACACAATCACAAAATCAGACAACCACACAATCACACAACCACACAATCACACAATCACACACTCACACAATCACACAGTCACAATCACACAATCACAATCACACAATCACAATCACACAACCACAATCACACAACCACAATCACACAACCACAATCACACAATCACACAATCACACAATCACACAATCACACAATCACACAATCACACAATCACACAATCACACAACCACACAATCACACAATCGCAATCACACAATCACAATCACACAATTACAATCACACAATCACAATCACATAATCACAATCACACAATCACAATCACACAATCACAATCACACAATCACAATCACACAATCACAATTACACAATCACAATCACACAATCACAATCACACAATCACAATCACACAATCACAATCACACAATCACAATCACATAATCACACACTCACACAATCACACAATCACACAATCACACAATCACACAATCACACAATCACACAATCACACAATCACACAATCACACAATCACAATCACACAATCACAATTACACAATCGCACAATCACACAATCGCACAATCACACAATCGCACAATCACACAATCGCACAATCACACAGTCGCACAATCACACAATCACACAATCACACAATCACACAATCACACAATCACACAATCACACAATCACACAATCACACACTCACACAATCACACACTCACACAATCACACAGTCACAATCACACAATCACACAATCACACAATCACACAATCACAAAATCACACAACCACACAATCACACAACCACACAATCACACAATCACACACTCACACAATCACACAGTCACAATCACACAATCACACACCCACACAATCACACAGTTACAATCACACAATCACAATTACACAATCACAATCACACAACCACAATCACACAACCACAATCACACAACCACAATCACACAATCACACAATCACACAATCACACAATCACACAATCACACAATCACACAATCACACAATCGCACAATCAGACAATCACACAACCACACAATAACACAACCACACAATAACACAATCACACAATCACACTATCGCACAATCGCAATCACACAATCACAATCACACAATCACAATCACACAATCACAATCACACAATCACAATCACACAATCACAATCACACAATCACAATCACACAATCACAATCACACAATCACAATCACACAATCACAATCACACAATCACAATCACACAATCACAATCACACAATCACAATCACACAATCACAATCACACAATCACAATCACACAATCACAATCACACAATCACACAATCACACAATCACAATCACACAATCACAATCACACAATCACAATCACACAATCACAATCACACAATCACAATCACACAATCACAATCACACAATCACAATCACACAATCACACAATCACAATCACACAATCACAATCACACAATCACAATCACACAATCACAATCACACAATCACAATCACACAATCACAATCACACAATCACAATCACACAATCACAATCACACAATCACAATCACACAATCACAATCACACAATCACAATCACACAATCACAATCACACAATCACAATCACACAATCACAATCACACAATCACAATCACACAATCACAATCACACAATCACAATCACACAATCACAATCACACAATCACAATCACACAATCACAATCACACAATCACAATCACACAATCACAATCACACAATCACAATCACACAATCACAATCACACAATCACAATCACACAATCACAATCACACAATCACAATCACACAATCACAATCACACAATCACAATCACACAATCACAATCACACAATCACAATCACACAATCACAATCACACAATCACAATCACACAATCACAATCACACAATCACAATCACACAATCACAATCACACAATCACAATCACACAATCACAATCACACAATCACAATCACACAATCACAATCACACAATCACAATCACACAATCACAATCACACAATCACAATCACACAATCACAATCACACAATCACAATCACACAATCACAATCACACAATCACAATCACACAATCACAATCACACAATCACAATCACACAATCACAATCACACAATCACAATCACACAATCACAATCACACAATCACAATCACACAATCACAATCACACAATCACAATCACACAATCACAATCACACAATCACAATCACACAATCACAATCACACAATCACAATCACACAATCACAATCACACAATCACAATCACACAATCACAATCACACAATCACAATCACACAATCACAATCACACAATCACAATCACACAATCACAATCACACAATCACAATCACACAATCACAATCACACAATCACAATCACACAATCACAATCACACAATCACAATCACACAATCACAATCACACAATCACAATCACACAATCACAATCACACAATCACAATCACACAATCACAATCACACAATCACAATCACACAATCACAATCACACAATCACAATCACACAATCACAATCACACAATCACAATCACACAATCACAATCACACAATCACAATCACACAATCACAATCACACAATCACAATCACACAATCACAATCACACAATCACAATCACACAATCACAATCACACAACCACAATCACACAATCACACAATCACACAATCACACAATCACACAATCACACAATCACACAATCGCACAATCACACAATCACACAACCACACAATCACACAACCACACAATCACACAATCACACAATCACACTATCGCACAATCGCAATCACACAATCACAATCACACAATCACAATCACACAATCACAATCACACAATCACAATCACACAATCACAATCACACAATCACAATCACACAATCACAATCACACAATCACAATCACACAATCACAATCACACAATCACAATCACACAATCACAATCACACAATCACAATCACACAATCACACAATCACAATCACACAATCACAATCACAATCACACAATCACAATCACACAATCACAATCACACAATCACAATCACACAATCACAATCACACAATCACAATCACACAATCACAATCACACAATCACAATCACACAATCACAATCACACAATCACAATCACACAATCACAATCACACAATCACAATCACACAATCACAATCACACAATCACAATCACACAATCACAATCACACAATCACAATCACACAATCACAATCACACAATCACAATCACACAATCACAATCACACAATCACAATCACACAATCACAATCACACAATCACAATCACACAATCACAATCACACAATCACAATCACACAATCACAATCACACAATCACAATCACACAATCACAATCACACAATCACAATCACACAATCACAATCACACAATCACAATCACACAATCACAATCACACAATCACAATCACACAATCACAATCACACAATCACAATCACACAATCACAATCACACAATCACAATCACACAATCACAATCACACAATCACAATCACACAATCACAATCACACAATCACAATCACACAATCACAATCACACAATCACAATCACACAATCACAATCACACAATCACAATCACACAATCACAATCACACAATCACAATCACACAATCACAATCACACAATCACAATCACACAATCACAATCACACAATCACAATCACACAATCACAATCACACAATCACAATCACACAATCACAATCACACAATCACAATCACACAATCACAATCACACAATCACAATCACACAATCACAATCACACAATCACAATCACACAATCACAATCACACAATCACAATCACACAATCACAATCACACAATCACAATCACACAATCACAATCACACAATCACAATCACACAATCACAATCACACAATCACAATCACACAATCACAATCACACAATCACAATCACACAATCACAATCACACAATCACAATCACACAATCACAATCACACAATCACAATCACACAATCACAATCACACAATCACAATCACACAATCACAATCACACAATCACAATCACACAATCACAATCACACAATCACAATCACACAATCACAATCACACAATCACAATCACACAATCACAATCACACAATCACAATCACACAATCACAATCACACAATCACAATCACACAATCACAATCACACAATCACAATCACACAATCACAATCACACAATCACAATCACACAATCACAATCACACAATCACAATCACACAATCACAATCACACAATCACAATCACACAATCACAATCACACAATCACAATCACACAATCACAATCACACAATCACAATCACACAATCACAATCACACAATCACAATCACACAATCACAATCACACAATCACAATCACACAATCACAATCACACAATCACAATCACACAATCACAATCACACAATCACAATCACACAATCACAATCACACAATCACAATCACACAATCACAATCACACAATCACAATCACACAATCACAATCACACAATCACAATCACACAATCACAATCACACAATCACAATCACACAATCACAATCACACAATCACAATCACACAATCACAATCACACAATCACAATCACACAATCACAATCACACAATCACAATCACACAATCACAATCACACAATCACAATCACACAATCACAATCACACAATCACAATCACACAATCACAATCACACAATCACAATCACACAATCACAATCACACAATCACAATCACACAATCACAATCACACAATCACACAATCACACAACCACACAATCACACAATCACACAATCACACAACCACACAATCACACAATCACACAATCGCAATCACACAATCGCAATCACACAATCACAATCACACAATCACAATCACACAATCACAATCACACAATCACAATCACACAATCACAATCACACAATCACAATCACACAATCACAATCACACAATCACAATCACACAATCACAATCACACAATCACAATCACACAATCACAATCACACAATCACAATCACACAATCACAATCACACAATCACAATCACACAATCACAATCACACAATCACAATCACACAATCACAATCACACAATCACAATCACACAATCACAATCACACAATCACAATCACACAATCACAATCACACAATCACAATCACACAATCACAATCACACAATCACAATCACACAATCACAATCACACAATCACAATCACACAATCACAATCACACAATCACAATCACACAATCACAATCACACAATCACAATCACACAATCACAATCACACAATCACAATCACACAATCACAATCACACAATCACAATCACACAATCACAATCACACAATCACAATCACACAATCACAATCACACAATCACAATCACACAATCACAATCACACAATCACAATCACACAATCACAATCACACAATCACAATCACACAATCACAATCACACAATCACAATCACACAATCACAATCACACAATCACAATCACACAATCACAATCACACAATCACAATCACACAATCACAATCACACAATCACAATCACACAATCACAATCACACAATCACAATCACACAATCACAATCACACAATCACAATCACACAATCACAATCACACAATCACAATCACACAATCACAATCACACAATCACAATCACACAATCACAATCACACAATCACAATCACACAATCACAATCACACAATCACAATCACACAATCACAATCACACAATCACAATCACACAATCACAATCACACAATCACAATCACACAATCACAATCACACAATCACAATCACACAATCACAATCACACAATCACAATCACACAATCACAATCACACAATCACAATCACACAATCACAATCACACAATCACAATCACACAATCACAATCACACAATCACAATCACACAATCACAATCACACAATCACAATCACACAATCACAATCACACAATCACAATCACACAATCACAATCACACAATCACAATCACACAATCACAATCACACAATCACAATCACACAATCACAATCACACAATCACAATCACACAATCACAATCACACAATCACAATCACACAATCACAATCACACAATCACAATCACACAATCACAATCACACAATCACAATCACACAATCACAATCACACAATCACAATCACACAATCACAATCACACAATCACAATCACACAATCACAATCACACAATCACAATCACACAATCACAATCACACAATCACAATCACACAATCACAATCACACAATCACAATCACACAATCACAATCACACAATCACAATCACACAATCACAATCACACAATCACAATCACACAATCACAATCACACAATCACAATCACACAATCACAATCACACAATCACAATCACACAATCACAATCACACAATCACAATCACACAATCACAATCACACAATCACAATCACACAATCACAATCACACAATCACAATCACACAATCACAATCACACAATCACAATCACACAATCACAATCACACAATCACAATCACACAATCACAATCACACAATCACAATCACACAATCACAATCACACAATCACAATCACACAATCACAATCACACAATCACAATCACACAATCACACACTCACACAATCACACAATCACACAATCACACAATCACACAATCACACAATCACAATCACACAATCACAATTACACAATCGCACAATCACACAATCGCACAATCACACAATCGCACAATCACACAGTCGCACAATCACACAATCACACAATCACACAATCACACAATCACACAATCACACAATCACACAATCACACAATCACACAATCACACACTCACACAATCACACACTCACACAATCACACAGTCACAATCACACAATCACACAATCACACAATCACACAATCACAAAATCACTCAACCACACAATCACACAACCACACAATCACACAATCACACACTCACACAATCACACAGTCACAATCACACAATCACACACCCACACAATCACACAGTCACAATCACACAATCACAATCACACAATCACAATCACACAACCACAATCACACAACCACAATCACACAACCACAATCACACAATCACACAATCACACAATCACACAATCACACAATCACACAATCACACAATCGCACAATCACACAATCACACAACCACACAATCACACAACCACACAATCACACAATCACACAATCACACTATCGCACAATCGCAATCACACAATCACAATCACACAATCACAATCACACAATCACAAT
This sequence comes from Megachile rotundata, assembly GCF_050947335.1. NCBI lineage: Eukaryota > Metazoa > Arthropoda > Insecta > Hymenoptera > Megachilidae > Megachile > Megachile rotundata. Next base: position 125,671 of record NW_027473588.1, on the reverse strand, counting down.
CACACAATCACAATCACACAATCACAATCACACAATCACAATCACACAATCACAATCACACAATCACAATCACACAATCACAATCACACAATCACAATCACACAATCACAATCACACAATCACAATCACACAATCACAATCACACAATCACAATCACACAATCACAATCACACAATCACAATCACACAATCACAATCACACAATCACAATCACACAATCACAATCACAATCACACAATCACAATCACACAATCACAATCACACAATCACAATCACACAATCACAATCACACAATCACAATCACACAATCACAATCACACAATCACAATCACACAATCACAATCACACAATCACACAATCACACAATCACACAATCACACAATCACACAATCACACAATCACACAATCACACAATCACACAATCACACAATCACACAATCACACAATCACACAACCACACAATCACACAATCACACAATCGCAATCACACAATCACAATCACACAATTACAATCACACAATCACAATCACACAATCACAATCACACAATCACAATCACACAATCACAATCACACAATCGCAATCACACAATCACAATCACACAATCACAATCACACAATCACACACTCACACAATCACACAATCACACAATCACACAATCACACAATCACAATCACACAATCACAATTACACAATCGCACAATCACACAATCGCACAATCACACAATCGCACAATCACACAGTCGCACAATCACACAATCACACCACAATCACACAATCACACAATCACACAATCACACAATCACACAATCACACAATCACACAATCACACAATCACACAATCACACACTCACACAATCACACACTCACACAATCACACAGTCACAATCACACAATCACACAATCACACAATCACACAATCACAAAATCACTCAACCACACAATCACACAACCACACAATCACACAATCACACACTCACACAATCACACAGTCACAATCACACAATCACACACCCACACAATCACACAGTCACAATCACACAATCACAATCACACAATCACAATCACACAACCACAATCACACAACCACAATCACACAACCACAATCACACAATCACACAATCACACAATCACACAATCACACAATCACACAATCGCACAATCACACAATCACACAACCACACAATCACACAACCACACAATCACACAATCACAAAATCACACTATCGCACAATCGCAATCACACAATCACAATCACACAATCACAATCACACAATCACAATCACACAATCACAATCACACAATCACAATCACACAATCACAATCACACAATCACAATCACACAATCACAATCACACAATCACAATCACACAATCACAATCACACAATCACAATCACACAATCACAATCACACAATCACAATCACACAATCACAATCACACAATCACAATCACACAATCACAATCACACAATCACAATCACACAATCACACAATCACAATCACACAATCACAATCACAATCACACAATCACAATCACACAATCACAATAACACAATCACAATCACACAATCACAATCACACAATCACAATCACACAATCACAATCACACAATCACAATCACACAATCACAATCACACAATCACAATCACACAATCACAATCACACAATCACAATCACACAATCACAATCACACAATCACAATCACACAATCACAATCACACAATCACAATCACACAATCACAATCACACAATCACAATCACACAATCACAATCACACAATCACAATCACACAATCACAATCACACAATCACAATCACACAATCACAATCACACAATCACAATCACACAATCACAATCACACAATCACAATCACACAATCACAATCACACAATCACAATCACACAATCACAATCACACAATCACAATCACACAATCACAATCACACAATCACAATCACACAATCACAATCACACAATCACAATCACACAATCACAATCACACAATCACAATCACACAATCACAATCACACAATCACAATCACACAATCACAATCACACAATCACAATCACACAATCACAATCACACAATCACAATCACACAATCACAATCACACAATCACAATCACACAATCACAATCACACAATCACAATCACACAACCACAATCACACAACCACAATCACACAACCACAATCACACAATCACACAATCACACAATCACACAATCACACAATCACACAATCACACAATCGCACAATCACACAATCACACAACCACACAATCACACAACCACACAATCACACAATCACACAATCACACTATCGCACAATCGCAATCACACAATCACAATCACACAATCACAATCACACAATCACAATCACACAATCACAATCACACAATCACAATCACACAATCACAATCACACAATCACAATCACACAATCACAATCACACAATCACAATCACACAATCACAATCACACAATCACAATCACACAATCACAATCACACAATCACAATCACACAATCACAATCACACAATCACAATCACAATCACACAATCACAATCACACAATCACAATCACACAATCACAATCACACAATCACAATCACACAATCACAATCACACAATCACAATCACACAATCACACAATCACACAATCACACAATCACACAATCACACAATCACACAATCACACAATCACACAATCACACAATCACACAATCACACAATCACACAATCACACAATCACACAATCACACAATCACACAATCACACAATCACACAATCACACAATCACACAATCACACAATCACACAATCACACAATCACACAATCACACAATCACACAATCACACAATCACACAATCACACAATCACACAATCACACAATCACCTAATCACACAATCACACAATCACACAACCACACAATCACACAAGCACACAATCACTCAATCACACAATCGCACACTCACACAATCACCCAGTCACAATCACACAGTCACAATCACTCAATCACACAATCACACAATCACACAATCGCACACTCACACAATCACACAATCACACGATCACACAATCACACGATCACACGATCACACAATCACACAATCACGCAATCACAATCACGGTCACTCAATCACGGTCACACAATCACGGTCACACAATCACGGTCACACAATCACACAATCACACAATCACACAGTCACTATCACACAATCACACAACCACACAATCACACAATCACACAATCACGCACTCACACAATCACACAATCACACGATCACACAATCACACGATCACACGATCACACGATCACACAATCACACAATCACACAATCACACTCACACAATCACACAATCACACAATCACACAATCACACAATCACAATCACACAATCACAATTACACAATCGCACAATCACACAATCGCACAATCACACAATCGCACAATCACACAGTCGCACAATCACACAATCACACAATCACACAATCACACAATCACACAATCACACAATCACACAATCACACAATCACACAATCACACAATCACACAATCACACAATCACACAATCACACACTCACACAATCACACAGTCACAATCACACAATCACACAATCACACAATCACACAATCACAAAATCACTCAACCACACAATCACACAACCACACAATCACACAATCACACACTCACACAATCACACAGTCACAATCACACAATCACACACCCACACAATCACACAGTCACAATCACACAATCACAATCACACAATCACAATCACACAACCACAATCACACAACCACAATCACACAACCACAATCACACAATCACACAATCACACAATCACACAATCACACAATCACACAATCACACAATCACACAATCGCACAATCACACAATCACACAACCACACAATCACACAACCACACAATCACACAATCACACAATCACACTATCGCACAATCGCAATCACACAATCACAATCACACAATCACAATCACACAATCACAATCACACAATCACAATCACACAATCACAATCACACAATCACAATCACACAATCACAATCACACAATCACAATCACACAATCACAATCACACAATCACAATCACACAATCACAATCACACAATCACAATCACACAATCACAATCACACAATCACACAATCACAATCACACAATCACAATCACAATCACACAATCACAATCACACAATCACAATCACACAATCACAATCACACAATCACAATCACACAATCACAATCACACAATCACAATCACACAATCACAATCACACAATCACAATCACACAATCACAATCACACAATCACAATCACACAATCGCAATCACACAATCACAATCACACAATCACAATCACACAATCACAATCACACAATCACAATCACACAATCACAATCACACAATCACAATCACACAATCACAATCACACAATCACAATCACACAATCACAATCACACAATCACAATCACACAATCACAATCACACAATCACAATCACACAATCACAATCACACAATCACAATCACACAATCACAATCACACAATCACAATCACACAATCACAATCACACAATCACAATCACACAATCACAATCACACAATCACAATCACACAATCACAATCACACAATCACACAATCACACAATCACACAATCACACAATCACACAATCACACAATCACACAATCACACAATCACACAATCACACAATCACACAATCACACAATCACACAATCACACAATCACACAATCACACAATCACACAATCACACAGTCACACAATCACACAATCACACAATCACACAATCACACAATCACACAATCACACAATCACCTAATCACACAATCACACAATCACACAACCACACAATCACACAAGCACACAATCACTCAATCACACAATCGCACACTCACACAATCACCCAGTCACAATCACACAGTCACAATCACTCAATCACACAATCACACAATCACACAATCGCACACTCACACAATCACACAATCACACGATCACACAATCACACGATCACACGATCACACAATCACAATCACACAATCACACAATCACACAATCACACAATCACACAATCACACAATCACACAATCACACAATCACACAATCACACAATCACACAACCACACAATCACACAATCACACAATCGCAATCACACAATCACAATCACACAATTACAATCACACAATCACAATCACACAATCACAATCACACAATCACAATCACACAATCACAATCACACAATCGCAATCACACAATCACAATCACACAATCACAATCACACAATCACACACTCACACAATCACACAATCACACAATCACACAATCACACAATCACAATCACACAATCACAATTACACAATCGCACAATCACACAATCGCACAATCACACAATCGCACAATCACACAGTCGCACAATCACACAATCACACAATCACACAATCACACAATCACACAATCACACAATCACACAATCACACAATCACACAATCACACAATCACACAATCACACACTCACACAATCACACACTCACACAATCACACAGTCACAATCACACAATCACACAATCACACAATCACACAATCACAAAATCACTCAACCACACAATCACACAACCACACAATCACACAATCACACACTCACACAATCACACAGTCACAATCACACAATCACACACCCACACAATCACACAGTCACAATCACACAATCACAATCACACAATCACAATCACACAACCACAATCACACAACCACAATCACACAACCACAATCACACAATCACACAATCACACAATCACACAATCACACAATCACACAATCACACAATCGCACAATCACACAATCACACAACCACACAATCACACAACCACACAATCACACAATCACACAATCACACTATCGCACAATCGCAATCACACAATCACAATCACACAATCACAATCACACAATCACAATCACACAATCACAATCACACAATCACAATCACACAATCACAATCACACAATCACAATCACACAATCACAATCACACAATCACAATCACACAATCACAATCACACAATCACAATCACACAATCACAATCACACAATCACAATCACACAATCACAATCACACAATCACACAATCACAATCACACAATCACAATCACAATCACACAATCACAATCACACAATCACAATCACACAATCACAATCACACAATCACAATCACACAATCACAATCACACAATCACAATCACACAATCACAATCACACAATCACAATCACACAATCACAATCACACAATCACAATCACACAATCACAATCACACAATCACAATCACACAATCACAATCACACAATCACAATCACACAATCACAATCACACAATCACAATCACACAATCACAATCACACAATCACAATCACACAATCACAATCACACAATCACAATCACACAATCACAATCACACAATCACAATCACACAATCACAATCACACAATCACAATCACACAATCACAATCACACAATCACAATCACACAATCACAATCACACAATCACAATCACACAATCACAATCACACAATCACAATCACACAATCACAATCACACAATCACAATCACACAATCACAATCACACAATCACAATCACACAATCACAATCACACAATCACAATCACACAATCACAATCACACAATCACAATCACACAATCACAATCACACAATCACAATCACACAATCACAATCACACAATCACAATCACACAATCACAATCACACAATCACAATCACACAATCACAATCACACAATCACAATCACACAATCACACAATCACACAATCACACAATCACACAATCACACAATCACACAATCACACAATCACACAATCACACAATCACACAATCACACAATCACACAATCACACAATCACACAATCACACAATCACACAATCACACAATCACACAATCACACAATCACACAATCACACAATCACACAATCACACAATCACACAATCACACAATCACACAATCACACAATCACACAATCACACAATCACACAATCACACAATCACACAATCACACAATCACACAATCACACAATCACACAATCACACAATCACACAATCACACAATCACACAATCACCTAATCACACAATCACACAATCACACAACCACACAATCACACAAGCACACAATCACTCAATCACACAATCGCACACTCACACAATCACCCAGTCACAATCACACAGTCACAATCACTCAATCACACAATCACACAATCACACAATCGCACACTCACACAATCACACAATCACACGATCACACAATCACACGATCACACGATCACACAATCACACAATCACGCAATCACAATCACGGTCACTCAATCACGGTCACACAATCACGGTCACACAATCACGGTCACACAATCACACAATCACACAATCACACAATCACACAGTCACTATCACACAATCACACAACCACACAATCACACAATCACACAATCACACACTCACACAATCACACAATCACACGATCACACAATCACACGATCACACGATCACACGATCACACAATCACACAATCACACAATCACAATCACACAATCACACAATCACACAATCACACAATCACACAATCACACAATCACAATCACACAATCACAATTACACAATCGCACAATCACACAATCGCACAATCACACAATCGCACAATCACACAGTCGCACAATCACACAATCACACAATCACACAATCACACAATCACACAATCACACAATCACACAATCACACAATCACACAATCACACAATCACACACTCACACAATCACACACTCACACAATCACACAGTCACAATCGCACAATCACACAATCACACAATCACACAATCACAAAATCACTCAACCACACAATCACACAACCACACAATCACACAATCACACACTCACACAATCACACAGTCACAATCACACAATCACACACCCACACAATCACACAGTCACAATCACACAATCACAATCACACAATCACAATCACACAACCACAATCACACAACCACAATCACACAACCACAATCACACAATCACACAATCACACAATCACACAATCACACAATCACACAATCACACAATCGCACAATCACACAATCACACAACCACACAATCACACAACCACACAATCACACAATCACACAATCACACTATCGCACAATCGCAATCACACAATCACAATCACACAATCACAATCACACAATCACAATCACACAATCACAATCACACAATCACAATCACACAATCACAATCACACAATCACAATCACACAATCACAATCACACAATCACAATCACACAATCACAATCACACAATCACAATCACACAATCACAATCACACAATCACAATCACACAATCACAATCACACAATCACAATCACACAATCACAATCACACAATCACACAATCACAATCACACAATCACAATCACAATCACACAATCACAATCACACAATCACAATCACACAATCACAATCACACAATCACAATCACACAATCACAATCACACAATCACAATCACACAATCACAATCACACAATCACAATCACACAATCACAATCACACAATCACAATCACACAATCACAATCACACAATCACAATCACACAATCACAATCACACAATCACAATCACACAATCACAATCACACAATCACAATCACACAATCACAATCACACAATCACAATCACACAATCACAATCACACAATCACAATCACACAATCACAATCACACAATCACAATCACACAATCACAATCACACAATCACAATCACACAATCACAATCACACAATCACAATCACACAATCACAATCACACAATCACAATCACACAATCACAATCACACAATCACAATCACACAATCACAATCACACAATCACAATCACACAATCACAATCACACAATCACAATCACACAATCACAATCACACAATCACAATCACACAATCACAATCACACAATCACAATCACACAATCACAATCACACAATCACAATCACACAATCACAATCACACAATCACAATCACACAATCACAATCACACAATCACAATCACACAATCACAATCACACAATCACAATCACACAATCACAATCACACAATCACAATCACACAATCACAATCACACAATCACAATCACACAATCACAATCACACAATCACAATCACACAATCACAATCACACAATCACAATCACACAATCACAATCACACAATCACAATCACACAATCACAATCACACAATCACAATCACACAATCACAATCACACAATCACAATCACACAATCACAATCACACAATCACAATCACACAATCACAATCACACAATCACAATCACACAATCACAATCACACAATCACAATCACACAATCACAATCACACAATCACAATCACACAATCACAATCACACAATCACAATCACACAATCACAATCACACAATCACAATCACACAATCACAATCACACAATCACAATCACACAATCACAATCACACAATCACAATCACACAATCACAATCACACAATCACAATCACACAATCACAATCACACAATCACAATCACACAATCACAATCACACAATCACAATCACACAATCACAATCACACAATCACAATCACACAATCACAATCACACAATCACAATCACACAATCACAATCACACAATCACAATCACACAATCACAATCACACAATCACACAATCACACAATCACACAATCACACAATCACACAATCACACAATCACACAATCACACAATCACACAATCACACAATCACACAATCACACAATCACACAATCACACAATCACACAATCACACAATCACACAATCACACAATCACACAATCACACAATCACACAATCACACAATCACCTAATCACACAATCACACAATCACACAACCACACAATCACACAAGCACACAATCACTCAATCACACAATCGCACACTCACACAATCACCCAGTCACAATCACACAGTCACAATCACTCAATCACACAATCACACAATCACACAATCACACAATCACACAATCACACAGTCACAATCACACAATCACACAATCACACAATCACACAATCACACAATCACAAAATCACACAACCACACAATCATACAACCACACAATCACACAATCACACAATCACACAGTCACAATCACACAATCACACACCCACACAATCACACAGTCACAACCACACAATCACAATCACACAATCACAATCACACAATCACAATCACACAACCACAATCACACAACCACAATCACACAACCACAATCACACAATCACAATCACACAATCACCATCACACAATCACAATCACACAATCACAATCACACAATCACAATCACACAATCACAAACACACAATCACAATCACACAATCACAATCACACAATCACAATCACACAATCACAATCACACAATCACAATCACACAATCACAATCACACAATCACAATCACACAATCACAATCACACAATCACAATCACACAATCACAATCACACAATCACAATCACACAATCACAATCACACAATCACAATCACACAATCACAATCACACAATCACAATCACACAATCACACAATCACACAATCACACAATCACACAATCACACAATCACACAATCACACAATCACACAATCACACAATCACACAATCACACAATCACACAATCACACAATCACACAATCACACAATCACACAATCACACAATCACACACTCACACAATCACACAATCACACGATCACACAATCACACGATCACACGATCACACGATCACACAATCACACCATCACACAATCACAATCACACAATCACACAATCACACAATCACACAATCACACAATCACACAATCACAATCACACAATCACAATTACACAATCGCACAATCACACAATCGCACAATCACACAATCACACAATCACACAATCACACAGTCACACAATCACACAATCCCACAATCACACAATCACACAATCACACAATCACACAGTCACAATCACACAATCACACAATCACACAATCACACAATCACACAATCACAAAATCACACAATCACACAATCACACAATCACACAATCACACAATCACAATCACACAATCACAATCACACAATCACAATTACACAATCGCACAATCACACAATCGCACAATCACACAGTCACACAATCACACAATCACACAATCACACAATCACACAATCACACAATCACACAATCACACAATCACACAATCACACAATCACACAATCACACAATCACACACTCACACAATCACACACTCACACAATCACACAGTCACAATCACACAATCACACAATCACACAGTCACACAATCACACAATCACAAAATCACACAACCACACAATCATACAACCACACAATCACACAATCACACACTCACACAATCACACAGTCACAATCACACAATCACACACCCACACAATCACACAGTCACAATCACACAATCACAATCACACAATCACAATCACACAATCACAATCACACAATCACAATCACACAATCACAATCACACAATCACAATCACACAATCACAATCACACAATCACAATCACACAATCACAATCACACAATCACAATCACACAATCACAATCACACAATCACAATCACACAATCACAATCACACAATCACAATCACACAATCACAATCACACAATCACAATCACACAATCACAATCACACAATCACAATCACACAATCACAATCACACAATCACAATCACACAATCACAATCACACAATCACAATCACACAATCACAATCACACAATCACAATCACACAATCACAATCACACAATCACAATCACACAATCACAATCACACAATCACAATCACACAATCACAATCACACAATCACAATCACACAATCACAATCACACAATCACAATCACACAATCACAATCACACAATCACAATCACACAATCACAATCACACAATCACAATCACACAATCACAATCACACAATCACAATCACACAATCACAATCACACAATCACAATCACACAATCACAATCACACAATCACACAATCACACAATCACACAATCACACAATCACACAATCACACAATCACACAATCACACAATCACACAATCACACAATCACACAATCACACAATCACACAATCACACAATCACACAATCACACAATCACACAATCACACAATCACACAATCACACAATCACCTAATCACACAATCACACAATCACACAACCACACAATCACACAAGCACACAATCACTCAATCACACAATCGCACACTCACACAATCACCCAGTCACAATCACACAGTCACAATCACTCAATCACACAATCACACAATCACACAATCGCACACTCACACAATCACACAATCACACGATCACACAATCACACGATCACACGATCACACAATCACACAATCACGCAATCACAATCACGGTCACTCAATCACGGTCACACAATCACGGTCACACAATCACGGTCACACAATCACACAATCACACAATCACACAATCACACAGTCACTATCACACAATCACACAACCACACAATCACACAATCACACAATCACACACTCACACAATCACACAATCACACGATCACACCATCACACGATCACACGATCACACGATCACACAATCACACAATCACACAATCACAATCACACAATCACACAATCACACAATCACACAATCACACAATCACACAATCACAATCACACAATCACAATTACACAATCGCACAATCACACAATCGCACAATCACACAATCACACAATCACACAGTCACACAATCACACAATCCCACAATCACACAATCACACAATCACACAATCACACAATCACACAGTCACAATCACACAATCACACAATCACACAATCACACAATCACACAATCACAAAATCACACAATCACACAATCACACAATCACACAATCACACAATCACACAATCACACAATCACAATCACACAATCACAATCACACAATCACAATTACACAATCGCACAATCACACAATCGCACAATCACACAGTCACACAATCACACAATCACACAATCACACAATCACACAATCACACAATCACACAATCACACAATCACACAATCACACAATCACACAATCACACAATCACACAATCACACAATCACACAATCACACAATCACACAATCACACAATCACACAATCACACAATCACACAATCACACAATCACCTAATCACACAATCACACAATCACACAACCACACAATCACACAAGCACACAATCACTCAATCACACAATCGCACACTCACACAATCACCCAGTCACAATCACACAGTCACAATCAGTCAATCACACAATCACACAATCACACAATCGCACACTCACACAATCACACAATCACACGATCACACAATCACACGATCACACGATCACACAATCACACAATCACGCAATCACAATCACGGTCACTCAATCACGGTCACACAATCACGGTCACACAATCACGGTCACACAATCACACAATCACACAATCACACAATCACACAGTCACTATCACACAATCACACAACCACACAATCACACAATCACAATCACACAATCACAATCACACAATCACAATTACACAATCGCACAATCACACAATCGCACAATCACACAGTCACACAATCACACAATCACACAATCACACAATCACACAATCACACAATCACACAATCACACGATCACACAATCACACGATCACACGATCACACAATCACACAATCACACAATCACACACTCACACAATCACACACTCACAAAATCACACAGTCACAATCACACAATCACACAATCACACAGTCACACAATCACACAATCACAAAATCACACAACCACACAATCATACAACCACACAATCACACAATCACACACTCACACAATCACGCAGTCACAATCACACAATCACACACCCACACAATCACACAGTCACAATCACACAATCACAATCACACAATCACAATCACACAACCACAATCACACAACCACAATCACACAACCACAATCACACAATCACACAATCACACAATCACACAATCACACAATCACACAATCACACAATCCCACAATCACACAATCGCACAATCACACAACCACACAATCACACAACCACACAATCACACAATCACACAATCACACTATCACACAATCGCAATCACACAATCACAATCACACAATCACAATCACACAATCACAATCACACAATCACAATCACACAATCACAATCACACAATCACAATCACACAATCACAATCACACAATCACAATCACACAATCACAATCACACAATCACAATCACACAATCACAATCACACAATCACAATCACACAATCACAATCACACAATCACAATCACACAATCACAATCACACAATCACAATCACACAATCACAATCACACAATCACAATCACACAATCACAATCACACAATCACAATCACACAATCACAATCACACAATCACAATCACACAATCACAATCACACAATCACAATCACACAATCACAATCACACAATCACAATCACACAATCACAATCACACAATCACAATCACACAATCACAATCACACAATCACAATCACACAATCACAATCACACAATCACAATCACACAATCACAATCACACAATCACAATCACACAATCACAATCACACAATCACAATCACACAATCACAATCACACAATCACAATCACACAATCACAATCACACAATCACAATCACACAATCACAATCACACAATCACAATCACACAATCACAATCACACAATCACAATCACACAATCACAATCACACAATCACAATCACACAATCACAATCACACAATCACAATCACACAATCACAATCACACAATCACAATCACACAATCACAATCACACAATCACAATCACACAATCACAATCACACAATCACAATCACACAATCACAATCACACAATCACAATCACACAATCACAATCACACAATCACAATCACACAATCACAATCACACAATCACAATCACACAATCACAATCACACAATCACAATCACACAATCACAATCACACAATCACAATCACACAATCACAATCACACAATCACAATCACACAATCACAATCACACAATCACAATCACACAATCACAATCACACAATCACAATCACACAATCACAATCACACAATCACAATCACACAATCACAATCACACAATCACAATCACACAATCACAATCACACAATCACAATCACACAATCACAATCACACAATCACAATCACACAATCACAATCACACAATCACAATCACACAATCACAATCACACAATCACAATCACACAATCACAATCACACAATCACAATCACACAATCACAATCACACAATCACAATCACACAATCACAATCACACAATCACAATCACACAATCACAATCACACAATCACAATCACACAATCACAATCACACAATCACAATCACACAATCACAATCACACAATCACAATCACACAATCACAATCACACAATCACAATCACACAATCACAATCACACAATCACAATCACACAATCACAATCACACAATCACAATCACACAATCACAATCACACAATCACAATCACACAATCACAATCACACAATCACAATCACACAATCACAATCACACAATCACAATCACACAATCACAATCACACAATCACAATCACACAATCACAATCACACAATCACAATCACACAATCACAATCACACAATCACAATCACACAATCACAATCACACAATCACAATCACACAATCACAATCACACAATCACAATCACACAATCACAATCACACAATCACACAATCACACAATCACACAATCACACAATCACACAATCACACAATCACACAATCACACAATCACACAATCACACAATCACACAATCACACAATCACACAATCACACAATCACACAATCACACAATCACACAATCACACAATCACCTAATCACACAATCACACAATCACACAACCACACAATCACACAAGCACACAATCACTCAATCACACAATCGCACACTCACACAATCACCCAGTCACAATCACACAGTCACAATCACTCAATCACACAATCACACAATCACACAATCGCACACTCACACAATCACACAATCACACGATCACACAATCACACGATCACACGATCACACAATCACACAATCACGCAATCACAATCACGGTCACTCAATCACGGTCACACAATCACGGTCACACAATCACGGTCACACAATCACACAATCACACAATCACACAATCACACAGTCACTATCACACAATCACACAACCACACAATCACACAATCACACAATCACACACTCACACAATCACACAGTCACAATCACACAATCACACAATCACACAATCACACAATCACACAATCACAAAATCACACAATCACACAATCACACAATCACACAATCACACAATCACACAATCACAATCACACAATCACAATCACACAATCACAATTACACAATCGCACAATCACACAATCGCACAATCACACAGTCACACAATCACACAATCACACAATCACACAATCACACAATCACACAATCACACAATCACACAATCACACAATCACACAATCACACAATCACACAATCACACAATCACACAATCACACAATCACACAATCACACAATCACACAATCACACAATCACACAATCACACAATCACACAATCACACAATCACACAATCACCTAATCACACAATCACACAATCACACAACCACACAATCACACAAGCACACAATCACTCAATCACACAATCGCACACTCACACAATCACCCAGTCACAATCACACAGTCACAATCACTCAATCACACAATCACACAATCACACAATCGCACACTCACACAATCACACAATCACACGATCACACAATCACACGATCACACGATCACACAATCACACAATCACGCAATCACAATCACGGTCACTCAATCACGGTCACACAATCACGGTCACACAATCACGGTCACACAATCACACAATCACACAATCACACAATCACACAGTCACTATCACACAATCACACAACCACACAATCACACTATCACAATCACACAATCACAATCACACAATCACAATTACACAATCGCACAATCACACAATCGCACAATCACACAGTCACACAATCACACAATCACACAATCACACAATCACACACTCACACAATCACACAATCACACGATCACACAATCACACGATCACACGATCACACGATCACACAATCACACAATCACACAATCACAATCACACAATCACACAATCACACAATCACACAATCACACAATCACACAATCACACAATCACAATCACACAATCACAATTACACAATCGCACAATCACACAATCGCACAATCACACAATCACACAATCACACAGTCACACAATCACACAATCCCACAATCACACAATCACACAATCACACAATCACACAATCACACAGTCGCAATCACACAATGACACAATCACACAATCACACAATCACACAATCACAAAATCACACAATCACACAATCACACAATCACACAATCACACAATCACAATCACACAATCACAATCACACAATCACAATTACACAATCGCACAATCACACAATCGCACAATCACACAGTCACACAATCACACAATCACACAATCACACAATCACACAATCACACAATCACACAATCACACAATCACACAATCACACAATCACACAATCACACAATCACACACTCACACAATCACACACTCACAAAATCACACAGTCACAATCACACAATCACACAATCACACAGTCACACAATCACACAATCACAAAATCACACAACCACACAATCATACAACCACACAATCACACAATCACACACTCACACAATCACGCAGTCACAATCACACAATCACACACCCACACAATCACACAGTCACAATCGCACAATCACAATCACACAATCACAATCACACAACCACAATCACACAACCACAATCACACAACCACAATCACACAATCACACAATCACACAATCACACAATCACACAATCACACAATCACACAATCCCACAATCACACAATCGCACAATCACACAACCACACAATCACACAACCACACAATCACACAATCACACAATCACACTATCACACAATCGCAATCACACAATCACAATCACACAATCACAATCACACAATCACAATCACACAATCACAATCACACAATCACAATCACACAATCACAATCACACAATCACAATCACACAATCACAATCACACAATCACAATCACACAATCACAATCACACAATCACAATCACACAATCACAATCACACAATCACAATCACACAATCACAATCACACAATCACAATCACACAATCACAATCACACAATCACAATCACACAATCACAATCACACAATCACAATCACACAATCACAATCACACAATCACAATCACACAATCACAATCACACAATCACAATCACACAATCACAATCACACAATCACAATCACACAATCACAATCACACAATCACAATCACACAATCACAATCACACAATCACAATCACACAATCACAATCACACAATCACAATCACACAATCACAATCACACAATCACAATCACACAATCACAATCACACAATCACAATCACACAATCACAATCGCACAATCACAATCGCACAATCACAATCGCACAATCACAATCGCACAATCACAATCACACAATCACAATCACACAATCACAATCACACAATCACAATCACACAATCACAATCACACAATCACAATCACACAATCACAATCACACAATCACAATCACACAATCACAATCACACAATCACAATCACACAATCACAATCACACAATCACAATCACACAATCACAATCACACAATCACAATCACACAATCACAATCACACAATCACAATCACACAATCACAATCACACAATCACAATCACACAATCACAATCACACAATCACAATCACACAATCACAATCACACAATCACAATCACACAATCACAATCACACAATCACAATCACACAATCACAATCACACAATCACAATCACACAATCACAATCACACAATCACAATCACACAATCACAATCACACAATCACAATCACACAATCACAATCACACAATCACAATCACACAATCACAATCACACAATCACAATCACACAATCACAATCACACAATCACAATCACACAATCACAATCACACAATCACAATCACACAATCACAATCACACAATCACAATCACACAATCACAATCACACAATCACAATCACACAATCACAATCACACAATCACAATCACACAATCACAATCACACAATCACAATCACACAATCACAATCACACAATCACAATCACACAATCACAATCACACAATCACAATCACACAATCACAATCACACAATCACAATCACACAATCACAATCACACAATCACAATCACACAATCACAATCACACAATCACAATCACACAATCACAATCACACAATCACAATCACACAATCACAATCACACAATCACAATCACACAATCACAATCACACAATCACAATCACACAATCACAATCACACAATCACAATCACACAATCACAATCACACAATCACAATCACACAATCACAATCACACAATCACAATCACACAATCACAATCACACAATCACAATCACACAATCACAATCACACAATCACAATCACACAATCACAATCACACAATCACAATCACACAATCACAATCACACAATCACAATCACACAATCACAATCACACAATCACAATCACACAATCACAATCACACAATCACAATCACACAATCACAATCACACAACCACAATCACACAATCACACAATCACACAATCACACAATCACACAATCACACAATCACACAATCGCACAATCACACAATCACACAACCACACAATCACACAACCACACAATCACACAATCACACAATCACACTATCGCACAATCGCAATCACACAATCACAATCACACAATCACAATCACACAATCACAATCACACAATCACAATCACACAATCACAATCACACAATCACAATCACACAATCACAATCACACAATCACAATCACACAATCACAATCACACAATCACAATCACACAATCACAATCACACAATCACAATCACACAATCACAATCACACAATCACAATCACACAATCACAATCACACAATCACAATCACACAATCACACAATCACAATCACACAATCACAATCACAATCACACAATCACAATCACACAATCACAATCACACAATCACAATCACACAATCACAATCACACAATCACAATCACACAATCACAATCACACAATCACAATCACACAATCACAATCACACAATCACAATCACACAATCACAATCACACAATCACAATCACACAATCACAATCACACAATCACAATCACACAATCACAATCACACAATCACAATCACACAATCACAATCACACAATCACAATCACACAATCACAATCACACAATCACAATCACACAATCACAATCACACAATCACAATCACACAATCACAATCACACAATCACAATCACACAATCACAATCACACAATCACAATCACACAATCACAATCACACAATCACAATCACACAATCACAATCACACAATCACAATCACACAATCACAATCACACAATCACAATCACACAATCACAATCACACAATCACAATCACACAATCACAATCACACAATCACAATCACACAATCACAATCACACAATCACAATCACACAATCACAATCACACAATCACAATCACACAATCACAATCACACAATCACAATCACACAATCACAATCACACAATCACAATCACACAATCACAATCACACAATCACAATCACACAATCACAATCACACAATCACAATCACACAATCACAATCACACAATCACAATCACACAATCACAATCACACAATCACAATCACACAATCACAATCACACAATCACAATCACACAATCACAATCACACAATCACAATCACACAATCACAATCACACAATCACAATCACACAATCACAATCACACAATCACAATCACACAATCACAATCACACAATCACAATCACACAATCACAATCACACAATCACAATCACACAATCACACAATCACACAATCACAATCACACAATCACACAATCACACAATCACACAATCACACAATCACACAATCACACAATCACACAATCACACAATCACACAATCACACAATCACACAATCACACAATCACACAATCACACAGTCACACAATCACACAATCACACAATCACCTAATCACACAATCACACAATCACACAACCACACAATCACACAAGCACACAATCACTCAATCACACAATCGCACACTCACACAATCACCCAGTCACAATCACACAGTCACAATCACTCAATCACACAATCACACAATCACACAATCGCACACTCACACAATCACACAATCACACGATCACACAATCACACGATCACACGATCACACAATCACACAATCACGCAATCACAATCACGGTCACTCAATCACGGTCACACAATCACGGTCACACAATCACGGTCACACAATCACACAATCACACAATCACACAATCACACAATCACACAATCACACAATCACAATCACACAATCACAATTACACAATCGCACAATCACACAATCGCACAATCACACAATCACACAATCACACAGTCACACAATCACACAATCCCACAATCACACAATCACACAATCACACAATCACACAATCACACAGTCACAATCACACAATCACACAATCACACAATCACACAATCACACAATCACAAAATCACACAACCACACAATCATACAACCACACAATCACACAATCACACACTCACACAATCACACAGTCACAATCACACAATCACACACCCACACAATCACACAGTCACAATCACACAATCACAATCACACAATCACAATCACACAACCACAATCACACAACCACAATCACACAACCACAATCACACAATCACAATCACACAATCACCATCACACAATCACAATCACACAATCACAATCACACAATCACAATCACACAATCACAATCACACAATCACAATCACACAATCACAATCACACAATCACAATCACACAATCACAATCACACAATCACAATCACACAATCACAATCACACAATCACAATCACACAATCACAATCACACAATCACAATCACACAATCACAATCACACAATCACAATCACACAATCACAATCACACAATCACACAATCACACAATCACACAATCACACAATCACACAATCACACAATCACACAATCACACAATCACACAATCACACAATCACACAATCACACAATCACACAATCACACAATCACACAATCACACAATCACACAATCACACAATCACACACTCACACAATCACACAATCACACGATCACACGATCACACGATCACACGATCACACGATCACACAATCACACCATCACACAATCACAATCACACAATCACACAATCACACAATCACACAATCACACAATCACACAATCACAATCACACAATCACAATTACACAATCGCACAATCACACAATCGCACAATCACACAATCACACAATCACACAATCACACAGTCACACAATCACACAATCCCACAATCACACAATCACACAATCACACAATCACACAGTCACAATCACACAATCACACAATCACACAATCACACAATCACACAATCACAAAATCACACAATCACACAATCACACAATCACACAATCACACAATCACAATCACACAATCACAATCACACAATCACAATCACACAATCACAATCACACAATCACAATCACACAATCACAATCACACAATCACAATCACACAATCACAATCACACAATCACAATCACACAATCACAATCACACAATCACAATCACACAATCACAATCACACAATCACAATCACACAATCACAATCACACAATCACAATCACACAATCACAATCACACAATCACAATCACACAATCACAATCACACAATCACAATCACACAATCACAATCACACAATCACAATCACACAATCACAATCACACAATCACAATCACACAATCACAATCACACAATCACAATCACACAATCACAATCACACAATCACAATCACACAATCACACAATCACACAATCACACAATCACACAATCACACAATCACACAATCACACAATCACACAATCACACAATCACACAATCACACAATCACACAATCACACAATCACACAATCACACAATCACACAATCACACAATCACACAATCACACAATCACACAATCACACAATCACACAATCACACAATCACACAATCACACAATCACACAATCACACAATCACACAATCACACAATCACACAATCACCTAATCACACAATCACACAATCACACAACCACACAATCACACAAGCACACAATCACTCAATCACACAATCGCACACTCACACAATCACCCAGTCACAATCACACAGTCACAATCACTCAATCACACAATCACACAATCACACAATCACACAATCACACTATCGCACAATCGCAATCACACAATCACAATCACACAATCACAATCACACAATCACAATCACACAATCACAATCACACAATCACAATCACACAATCACAATCACACAATCACAATCACACAATCACAATCACACAATCACAATCACACAATCACAATCACACAATCACAATCACACAATCACAATCACACAATCACAATCACACAATCACAATCACACAATCACAATCACACAATCACACAATCACAATCACACAATCACAATCACAATCACACAATCACAATCACACAATCACAATCACACAATCACAATCACACAATCACAATCACACAATCACAATCACACAATCACAATCACACAATCACAATCACACAATCACAATCACACAATCACAATCACACAATCACAATCACACAATCACAATCACACAATCACAATCACACAATCACAATCACACAATCACAATCACACAATCACAATCACACAATCACAATCACACAATCACAATCACACAATCACAATCACACAATCACAATCACACAATCACAATCACACAATCACAATCACACAATCACAATCACACAATCACAATCACACAATCACAATCACACAATCACAATCACACAATCACAATCACACAATCACAATCACACAATCACAATCACACAATCACAATCACACAATCACAATCACACAATCACAATCACACAATCACAATCACACAATCACAATCACACAATCACAATCACACAATCACAATCACACAATCACAATCACACAATCACAATCACACAATCACAATCACACAATCACAATCACACAATCACAATCACACAATCACAATCACACAATCACAATCACACAATCACAATCACACAATCACAATCACACAATCACAATCACACAATCACAATCACACAATCACAATCACACAATCACAATCACACAATCACAATCACACAATCACAATCACACAATCACAATCACACAATCACAATCACACAATCACAATCACACAATCACAATCACACAATCACAATCACACAATCACAATCACACAATCACAATCACACAATCACAATCACACAATCACAATCACACAATCACAATCACACAATCACAATCACACAATCACAATCACACAATCACAATCACACAATCACAATCACACAATCACAATCACACAATCACAATCACACAATCACAATCACACAATCACAATCACACAATCACAATCACACAATCACACAATCACACAATCACAATCACACAATCACACAATCACACAATCACACAATCACACAATCACACAATCACACAATCACACAATCACACAATCACACAATCACACAATCACACAATCACACAATCACACAATCACACAGTCACACAATCACACAATCACACAATCACCTAATCACACAATCACACAATCACACAACCACACAATCACACAAGCACACAATCACTCAATCACACAATCGCACACTCACACAATCACCCAGTCACAATCACACAGTCACAATCACTCAATCACACAATCACACAATCACACAATCGCACACTCACACAATCACACAATCACACGATCACACAATCACACGATCACACGATCACACAATCACACAATCACGCAATCACAATCACGGTCACTCAATCACGGTCACACAATCACGGTCACACAATCACGGTCACACAATCACACAATCACACAATCACACAATCACACAATCACACAATCACACAATCACAATCACACAATCACAATTACACAATCGCACAATCACACAATCGCACAATCACACAATCACACAATCACACAGTCACACAATCACACAATCCCACAATCACACAATCACACAATCACACAATCACACAATCACACAGTCACAATCACACAATCACACAATCACACAATCACACAATCACACAATCACAAAATCACACAACCACACAATCATACAACCACACAATCACACAATCACACACTCACACAATCACACAGTCACAATCACACAATCACACACCCACACAATCACACAGTCACAATCACACAATCACAATCACACAATCACAATCACACAACCACAATCACACAACCACAATCACACAACCACAATCACACAATCACAATCACACAATCACCATCACACAATCACAATCACACAATCACAATCACACAATCACAATCACACAATCACAATCACACAATCACAATCACACAATCACAATCACACAATCACAATCACACAATCACAATCACACAATCACAATCACACAATCACAATCACACAATCACAATCACACAATCACAATCACACAATCACAATCACACAATCACAATCACACAATCACAATCACACAATCACAATCACACAATCACACAATCACACAATCACACAATCACACAATCACACAATCACACAATCACACAATCACACAATCACACAATCACACAATCACACAATCACACAATCACACAATCACACAATCACACAATCACACAATCACACAATCACACAATCACACACTCACACAATCACACAATCACACGATCACACGATCACACGATCACACGATCACACGATCACACAATCACACCATCACACAATCACAATCACACAATCACACAATCACACAATCACACAATCACACAATCACACAATCACAATCACACAATCACAATTACACAATCGCACAATCACACAATCGCACAATCACACAATCACACAATCACACAATCACACAGTCACACAATCACACAATCCCACAATCACACAATCACACAATCACACAATCACACAGTCACAATCACACAATCACACAATCACACAATCACACAATCACACAATCACAAAATCACACAATCACACAATCACACAATCACACAATCACACAATCACAATCACACAATCACAATCACACAATCACAATTACACAATCGCACAATCACACAATCGCACAATCACACAGTCACACAATCACAATCACACAATCACAATCACACAATCACAATCACACAATCACAATCACACAATCACAATCACACAATCACAATCACACAATCACAATCACACAATCACAATCACACAATCACAATCACACAATCACAATCACACAATCACAATCACACAATCACAATCACACAATCACAATCACACAATCACAATCACACAATCACAATCACACAATCACAATCACACAATCACAATCACACAATCACAATCACACAATCACAATCACACAATCACAATCACACAATCACAATCACACAATCACAATCACACAATCACAATCACACAATCACAATCACACAATCACAATCACACAATCACAATCACACAATCACAATCACACAATCACAATCACACAATCACAATCACACAATCACAATCACACAATCACAATCACACAATCACAATCACACAATCACAATCACACAATCACACAATCACACAATCACACAATCACACAATCACACAATCACACAATCACACAATCACACAATCACACAATCACACAATCACACAATCACACAATCACACAATCACACAATCACACAATCACACAATCACACAATCACACAATCACACAATCACACAATCACACAATCACACAATCACACAATCACACAATCACACAATCACACAATCACACAATCACACAATCACACAATCACCTAATCACACAATCACACAATCACACAACCACACAATCACACAAGCACACAATCACTCAATCACACAATCGCACACTCACACAATCAGCCAGTCACAATCACACAGTCACAATCACTCAATCACACAATCACACAATCACACAATCGCACACTCACACAATCACACAATCACACGATCACACAATCACACGATCACACGATCACACAATCACACAATCACGCAATCACAATCACGGTCACTCAATCACGGTCACACAATCACGGTCACACAATCACGGTCACACAATCACACAATCACACAATCACACAATCACACAGTCACTATCACACAATCACACAACCACACAATCACACAATCACACAATCACACACTCACACAATCACACAATCACACGATCACACAATCACACGATCACACGATCACACGATCACACAATCACACAATCACACAATCACAATCACACAATCACACAATCACACAATCACACAATCACACAATCACACAATCACAATCACACAATCACAATTACACAATCGCACAATCACACAATCGCACAATCACACAATCACACAATCACACAGTCACACAATCACACAATCCCACAATCACACAATCACACAATCACACAATCACACAATCACACAGTCACAATCACACAATCACACAATCACACAATCACACAATCACACAATCACAAAATCACACAATCACACAATCACACAATCACACAATCACACAATCACAATCACACAATCACAATCACACAATCACAATTACACAATCGCACAATCACACAATCGCACAATCACACAGTCACACAATCACACAATCACACAATCACACAATCACACAATCACACAATCACACAATCACACAATCACACAATCACACAATCACACAATCACACAATCACACAATCACACAATCACACAATCACACAATCACACAATCACACAATCACACAATCACACAATCACACAATCACACAATCACACAATCACACAATCACACAATCACACAATCACACAATCACACAATCACCTAATCACACAATCACACAATCACACAACCACACAATCACACAAGCACACAATCACTCAATCACACAATCGCACACTCACACAATCACCCAGTCACAATCACACAGTCACAATCACTCAATCACACAATCACACAATCACACAATCGCACACTCACACAATCACACAATCACACGATCACACAATCACACGATCACACGATCACACAATCACACAATCACGCAATCACAATCACGGTCACTCAATCACGGTCACACAATCACGGTCACACAATCACGGTCACACAATCACACAATCACACAATCACACAATCACACAGTCACTATCACACAATCACACAACCACACAATCACACAATCACAATCACACAATCACAATCACACAATCACAATTACACAATCGCACAATCACACAATCGCACAATCACACAGTCACACAATCACACAATCACACAATCACACAATCACACACTCACACAATCACACAATCACACGATCACACAATCACACGATCACACGATCACACGATCACACAATCACACAATCACACAATCACAATCACACAATCACACAATCACACAATCACACAATCACACAATCACACAATCACACAATCACACAATCACACAATCACACAATCACACAATCACACAATCACACAATCACACAATCACACAATCACCTAATCACACAATCACACAATCACACAACCACACAATCACACAAGCACACAATCACTCAATCACACAATCGCACACTCACACAATCACCCAGTCACAATCACACAGTCACAATCACTCAATCACACAATCACACAATCACACAATCGCACACTCACACAATCACACAATCACACGATCACACAATCACACGATCACACGATCACACAATCACACAATCACGCAATCACAATCACGGTCACTCAATCACGGTCACACAATCACGGTCACACAATCACGGTCACACAATCACACAATCACACAATCACACAATCACACAGTCACTATCACACAATCACACAACCACACAATCACACAATCACAATCACACAATCACAATCACACAATCACAATTACACAATCGCACAATCACACAATCGCACAATCACACAGTCACACAATCACACAATCACACAATCACACAATCACACACTCACACAATCACACAATCACACGATCACACAATCACACGATCACACGATCACACGATCACACAATCACACAATCACACAATCACAATCACACAATCACACAATCACACAATCACACAATCACACAATCACACAATCACACAATCACAATCACACAATCACAATTACACAATCGCACAATCACACAATCGCACAATCACACAATCACACAATCACACAGTCACACAATCACACAATCCCACAATCACACAATCACACAATCACACAATCACACAATCACACAGTCACAATCACACAATCACACAATCACACAATCACACAATCACACAATCACAAAATCACACAATCACACAATCACACAATCACACAATCACACAATCACACAATCACACAATCACACAATCACAATTACACAATCACACAATCACAATCACACAATCACAATCACACAATCACAATCACACAATCACAATCACACAATCACAATCACACAATCACAATCACACAATCACAATCACACAATCACAATCACACAATCACAATCACACAATCACAATCACACAATCACAATCACACAATCACAATCACACAATCACAATCACACAATCACAATCACACAATCACAATCACACAATCACAATCACACAATCACAATCACACAATCACAATCACACAATCACAATCACACAATCACAATCACACAATCACAATCACACAATCACAATCACACAATCACAATCACACAATCACAATCACACAATCACAATCACACAATCACAATCACACAATCACAATCACAATCACACAATCACAATCACACAATCACAATCACACAATCACAATCACACAATCACAATCACACAATCACAATCACACAATCACAATCACACAATCACAATCACACAATCACAATCACACAATCACAATCACACAATCACAATCACACAATCACAATCACACAATCACAATCACACAATCACAATCACACAATCACAATCACACAATCACAATCACACAATCACAATCACACAATCACAATCACACAATCACAATCACACAATCACAATCACACAATCACAATCACACAATCACAATCACACAATCACAATCACACAATCACAATCACACAATCACAATCACACAATCACAATCACACAATCACAATCACACAATCACAATCACACAATCACAATCACACAATCACAATCACACAATCACAATCACACAATCACAATCACAATCACACAATCACAATCACACAATCACAATCACACAATCACAATCACACAATCACAATCACACAATCACAATCACACAATCACAATCACACAATCACAATCACACAATCACAATCACACAATCACAATCACACAATCACAATCACACAATCACAATCACACAATCACAATCACACAATCACAATCACACAATCACAATCACACAATCACAATCACACAATCACAATCACACAATCACAATCACACAATCACAATCACACAATCACAATCACACAATCACAATCACACAATCACAATCACACAATCACAATCACACAATCACAATCACACAATCACAATCACACAATCACAATCACACAATCACAATCACACAATCACAATCACACAATCACAATCACACAATCACAATCACACAATCACAATCACACAATCACAATCACACAATCACAATCACACAATCACAATCACACAATCACAATCACACAATCACAATCACACAATCACAATCACACAATCACAATCACACAATCACAATCACACAATCACAATCACACAATCACAATCACACAATCACAATCACACAATCACAATCACACAATCACAATCACACAATCACAATCACACAATCACAATCACACAATCACAATCACACAATCACAATCACACAATCACAATCACACAATCACAATCACACAATCACAATCACACAATCACAATCACACAATCACAATCACACAATCACAATCACACAATCACAATCACACCATCACAATCACACAATCACAATCACACAATCACAATCACACAATCACACACTCACACAATCACACAATCACACAATCACACAATCACACAATCACACAATCACAATCACACAATCACAATTACACAATCGCACAATCACACAATCGCACAATCACACAATCGCACAATCACACAGTCGCACAATCACACAATCACACAATCACACAATCACACAATCACACAATCACACAATCACACAATCACACAATCACACAATCACACACTCACACAATCACACACTCACACAATCACACAGTCACAATCACACAATCACACAATCACACAATCACACAATCACAAAATCACTCAACCACACAATCACACAACCACACAATCACACAATCACACACTCACACAATCACACAGTCACAATCACACAATCACACACCCACACAATCACACAGTCACAATCACACAATCACAAACACACAATCACAATCACACAACCACAATCACACAACCACAATCACACAACCACAATCACACAATCACACAATCACACAATCACACAATCACACAATCACACAATCACACAATCGCACAATCACACAATCACACAACCACACAATCACACAACCACACAATCACACAATCACACAATCACACTATCGCACAATCGCAATCACACAATCACAATCACACAATCACAATCACACAATCACAATCACACAATCACAATCACACAATCACAATCACACAATCACAATCACACAATCACAATCACACAATCACAATCACACAATCACAATCACACAATCACAATCACACAATCACAATCACACAATCACAATCACACAATCACACAATCACAATCACACAATCACAATCACAATCACACAATCACAATCACACAATCACAATCACACAATCACAATCACACAATCACAATCACACAATCACAATCACACAATCACAATCACACAATCACAATCACACAATCACACAATCACACAATCACACAATCACACAATCACACAATCACACAATCACACAATCACACAATCACACAATCACACAACCACACAATCACACAATCACACAATCGCAATCACACAATCACAATCACACAATGACAATCACACAATCACAATCACACAATCACAATCACACAATCACAATCACACAATCACAATCACACAATCGCAATCACACAATCACAATCACACAATCACAATCACACAATCACACACTCACACAATCACACAATCACACAATCACACAATCACACAATCACAATCACACAATCACAATTACACAATCGCACAATCACACAATCGCACAATCACACAATCGCACAATCACACAGTCGCACAATCACACAATCACACAATCACACAATCACACAATCACACAATCACACAATCACACAATCACACAATCACACAATCACACACTCACACAATCACACACTCACACAATCACACAGTCACAATCACACAATCACACAATCACACAATCACACAATCACAAAATCACTCAACCACACAATCACACAACCACACAATCACACAATCACACACTCACACAATCACACAGTCACAATCACACAATCACACACCCACACAATCACACAGTCACAATCACACAATCACAATCACACAATCACAATCACACAACCACAATCACACAACCACAATCACACAACCACAATCACACAATCACACAATCACACAATCACACAATCACACAATCACACAATCACACAATCGCACAATCACACAATCACACAACCACACAATCACACAACCACACAATCACACAATCACACAATCACACTATCGCACAATCGCAATCACACAATCACAATCACACAATCACAATCACACAATCACAATCACACAATCACAATCACACAATCACAATCACACAATCACAATCACACAATCACAATCACACAATCACAATCACACAATCACAATCACACAATCACAATCACACAATCACAATCACACAATCACAATCACACAATCACACAATCACAATCACACAATCACAATCACAATCACACAATCACAATCACACAATCACAATCACACAATCACAATCACACAATCACAATCACACAATCACAATCACACAATCACAATCACACAATCACAATCACACAATCACAATCACACAATCACAATCACACAATCACAATCACACAATCACAATCACACAATCACAATCACACAATCACAATCACACAATCACAATCACACAATCACAATCACACAATCACAATCACACAATCACAATCACACAATCACAATCACACAATCACAATCACACAATCACAATCACACAATCACAATCACACAATCACAATCACACAATCACAATCACACAATCACAATCACACAATCACACAATCACAATCACACAATCACAATCACACAATCACAATCACACAATCACAATCACACAATCACAATCACACAATCACAATCACACAATCACAATCACACAATCACAATCACACAATCAAATCACACAATCACAATCACACAATCACAACTCACACTACAATCACAAATACATACATCACAAACACACAATCACAATCACACACCAAACCAATCACACAAACACAATCAACACAATCACAATCAAAATCACACTATCACACAATCACACAAACACACAATCACACAATCACACAATCAACAACAATCACACAATCACACAATCAACACAATCACACAATCACACAATCACACAAACACAAATCACACAATCACACAATCACAACACAATCACACAATAACACAATCACACAATCACACAATCACACAATCCACACAATCACACCAATTCACCACAATCACATCAATCACACAATCACACAAGACACAATCACACAATCAAACAATCACACAATCACACAATCACACAATCACAAGAATCACACAATCACACAATCACACAATCACACAATCACACAATCACTACAATCACACAATCACCTAATCACACAATCACACAATCACACAACCCACAACAATCACACAATCACACAACCACACAATCACACAAGCACACAATCACTCAATCACACAATCGCACACTCACACAATCACCCAGTCACAATCACACAGTCACAATCACTCAATCACACAATCACACAATCACACAATCGCACACTCACACAATCACACAA
This sequence comes from Megachile rotundata, assembly GCF_050947335.1. Classification (NCBI taxonomy): domain Eukaryota; kingdom Metazoa; phylum Arthropoda; class Insecta; order Hymenoptera; family Megachilidae; genus Megachile; species Megachile rotundata. The sequence continues at coordinate 90,953 of NW_027473588.1, read as the reverse complement.
TCACACGATCACACAATCACACGATCACACGATCACACAATCACACAATCACGCAATCACAATCACGGTCACTCAATCACGGTCACACAATCACGGTCACACAATCACGGTCACACAATCACACAATCACACAATCACACAATCACACAGTCACTATCACACAATCACACAACCACACAATCACACAATCACACAATCACACACTCACACAATCACACAATCACACGATCACACAATCACACGATCACACGATCACACGATCACACAATCACACAATCACACAATCACAATCACACAATCACACAATCACACAATCACACAATCACACAATCACAATCACACAATCACAATTACACAATCGCACAATCACACAATCGCACAATCACACAATCGCACAATCACACAGTCGCACAATCACACAATCACACAATCACACAATCACACAATCACACAATCACACAATCACACAATCACACAATCACACAATCACACAATCACACAATCACACACTCACACAATCACACACTCACACAATCACACAGTCACAATCACACAGTCACAATCACACAATCACACAATCACACAATCACACAATCACAAAATCACTCAACCACACAATCACACAACCACACAATCACACAATCACACACTCACACAATCACACAGTCACAATCACACAATCACACACCCACACAATCACACAGTCACAATCACACAATCACAATCACACAATCACAATCACACAACCACAATCACACAACCACAATCACACAACAACAATCACACAATCACACAATCACACAATCACACAATCACACAATCACACAATCACACAATCACACAATCACACAATCGCACAATCACACAATCACACAACCACACAATCACACAACCACACAATCACACAATCACACAATCACACTATCGCACAATCGCAATCACACAATCACAATCACACAATCACAATCACACAATCACAATCACACAATCACAATCACACAATCACAATCACACAATCACAATCACACAATCACAATCACACAATCACAATCACACAATCACAATCACACAATCACAATCACACAATCACAATCACACAATCACAATCACACAATCACACAATCACAATCACACAATCACAATCACAATCACACAATCACAATCACACAATCACAATCACACAATCACAATCACACAATCACAATCACACAACCACAATCACACAATCACAATCACACAATCACAATCACACAATCACAATCACACAATCATAATCACACAATCACAATCACACAATCACAATCACACAATCACAATCACACAATCACAATCACACAATCACAATCACACAATCACAATCACACAATCACAATCACACAATCACAATCACACAATCACAATCACACAATCACAATCACACAATCACAATCACACAATCACAATCACACAATCACAATCACACAATCACAATCACACAATCACAATCACACAATCACAATCACACAATCACAATCACACAATCACAATCACACAATCACAATCACACAATCACAATCACACAATCACAATCACACAATCACAATCACACAATCACAATCACACAATCACAATCACACAATCACAATCACACAATCACACAATCACACAATCACACAATCACACAATCACACAATCACACAATCACACAATCACACAATCACACAATCACACAATCACACAATCACACAATCACACAATCACACAATCACACAATCACACAATCACACAATCACACAATCACACAATCACACAATCACACAATCACCTAATCACACAATCACACAATCACACAACCACACAATCACACAAGCACACAATCACTCAATCACACAATCGCACACTCACACAATCACCCAGTCACAATCACACAGTCACAATCACTCAATCACACAATCACACAATCACACAATCGCACACTCACACAATCACACAATCACACGATCACACAATCACACGATCACACGATCACACAATCACACAATCACGCAATCACAATCACGGTCACTCAATCACGGTCACACAATCACGGTCACACAATCACGGTCACACAATCACACAATCACACAATCACACAATCACACAATCACACAATCACACAATCACACAATCACAATCACACAATCACAATTACACAATCGCACAATCACACAATCGCACAATCACACAATCACACAATCACACAGTCACACAATCACACAATCCCACAATCACACAATCACACAATCACACAATCACACAATCACACAGTCACAATCACACAATCACACAATCACACAATCACACAATCACACAATCACAAAATCACACAACCACACAATCATACAACCACACAATCACACAATCACACACTCACACAGTCACAATCACACAATCACACACCCACACAATCACACAGTCACAATCACACAATCACAATCACACAATCACAATCACACAACCACAATCACACAACCACAATCACACAACCACAATCACACAATCACAATCACACAATCACCATCACACAATCACAATCACACAATCACAATCACACAATCACAATCACACAATCACAATCACACAATCACAATCACACAATCACAATCACACAATCACAATCACACAATCACAATCACACAATCACAATCACACAATCACAATCACACAATCACAATCACACAATCACAATCACACAATCACAATCACACAATCACAATCACACAATCACAATCACACAATCACAATCACACAATCACACAATCACACAATCACACAATCACACAATCACACAATCACACAATCACACAATCACACAATCACACAATCACACAATCACACAATCACACAATCACACAATCACACAATCACACAATCACACACTCACACAATCACACAATCACACGATCACACAATCACACGATCACACGATCACACGATCACACAATCACACCATCACACAATCACAATCACACAATCACACAATCACACAATCACACAATCACACAATCACACAATCACAATCACACAATCACAATTACACAATCGCACAATCACACAATCGCACAATCACACAATCACACAATCACACAATCACACAGTCACACAATCACACAATCCCACAATCACACAATCACACAATCACACAATCACACAGTCACAATCACACAATCACACAATCACACAATCACACAATCACACAATCACACAATCACAAAATCACACAATCACACAATCACACAATCACACAATCACACAATCACAATCACACAATCACAATCACACAATCACAATTACACAATCGCACAATCACACAATCGCACAATCACACAGTCACACAATCACAATCACACAATCACAATCACACAATCACAATCACACAATCACAATCACACAATCACAATCACACAATCACAATCACACAATCACAATCACACAATCACAATCACACAATCACAATCACACAATCACAATCACACAATCACAATCACACAATCACAATCACACAATCACAATCACACAATCACAATCACACAATCACAATCACACAATCACAATCACACAATCACAATCACACAATCACAATCACACAATCACAATCACACAATCACAATCACACAATCACAATCACACAATCACAATCACACAATCACAATCACACAATCACAATCACACAATCACAATCACACAATCACAATCACACAATCACAATCACACAATCACAATCACACAATCACAATCACACAATCACAATCACACAATCACAATCACACAATCACAATCACACAATCACAATCACACAATCACAATCACACAATCACAATCACACAATCACAATCACACAATCACAATCACACAATCACACAATCACACAATCACACAATCACACAATCACACAATCACACAATCACACAATCACACAATCACACAATCACACAATCACACAATCACACAATCACACAATCACACAATCACACAATCACACAATCACACAATCACACAATCACACAATCACACAATCACCTAATCACACAATCACACAATCACACAACCACACAATCACACAAGCACACAATCACTCAATCACACAATCGCACACTCACACAATCACCCAGTCACAATCACACAGTCACAATCACTCAATCACACAATCACACAATCACACAATCGCACACTCACACAATCACACAATCACACGATCACACAATCACACGATCACACGATCACACAATCACACAATCACGCAATCACAATCACGGTCACTCAATCACGGTCACACAATCACGGTCACACAATCACGGTCACACAATCACACAATCACACAATCACACAATCACACAGTCACTATCACACAATCACACAACCACACAATCACACAATCACACAATCACACACTCACACAATCACACAATCACACGATCACACAATCACACGATCACACGATCACACGATCACACAATCACACAATCACACAATCACAATCACACAATCACACAATCACACAATCACACAATCACACAATCACACAATCACAATCACACAATCACAATTACACAATCGCACAATCACACAATCGCACAATCACACAATCGCACAATCACACAGTCGCACAATCACACAATCACACAATCACACAATCACACAATCACACAATCACACAATCACACAATCACACAATCACACAATCACACAATCACACACTCACACAATCACACACTCACACAATCACACAGTCACAATCACACAATCACACAATCACACAATCACAAAATCACTCAACCACACAATCACACAACCACACAATCACACAATCACACACTCACACAATCACACAGTCACAATCACACAATCACACACCCACACAATCACACAGTCACAATCACACAATCACAATCACACAATCACAATCACACAACCACAATCACACAACCACAATCACACAACCACAATCACACAATCACACAATCACACAATCACACAATCACACAATCACACAATCACACAATCGCACAATCACACAATCACACAACCACACAATCACACAACCACACAATCACACAATCACACAATCACACTATCGCACAATCGCAATCACACAATCACAATCACACAATCACAATCACACAATCACAATCACACAATCACAATCACACAATCACAATCACACAATCACAATCACACAATCACAATCACACAATCACAATCACACAATCACAATCACACAATCACAATCACACAATCACAATCACACAATCACAATCACACAATCACAATCACACAATCACAATCACACAATCACAATCACACAATCACAATCACACAATCACAATCACACAATCACAATCACACAATCACAATCACACAATCACAATCACACAATCACACAATCACAATCACACAATCACAATCACAATCACACAATCACAATCACACAATCACAATCACACAATCACAATCACACAATCACAATCACACAATCACAATCACACAATCACAATCACACAATCACAATCACACAATCACAATCACACAATCACAATCACACAATCACAATCACACAATCACAATCACACAATCACAATCACACAATCACAATCACACAATCACAATCACACAATCACAATCACACAATCACAATCACACAATCACAATCACACAATCACAATCACACAATCACAATCACACAATCACAATCACACAATCACAATCACACAATCACAATCACACAATCACAATCACACAATCACAATCACACAATCACAATCACACAATCACAATCACACAATCACAATCACACAATCACAATCACACAATCACAATCACACAATCACAATCACACAATCACAATCACACAATCACAATCACACAATCACAATCACACAATCACAATCACACAATCACAATCACACAATCACAATCACACAATCACAATCACACAATCACAATCACACAATCACAATCACACAATCACAATCACACAATCACAATCACACAATCACAATCACACAATCACAATCACACAATCACAATCACACAATCACAATCACACAATCACAATCACACAATCACAATCACACAATCACAATCACACAATCACAATCACACAATCACAATCACACAATCACAATCACACAATCACAATCACACAATCACAATCACACAATCACAATCACACAATCACACAATCACACAATCACACAATCACACAATCACACAATCACACAATCACACAATCACACAATCACACAATCACACAATCACACAATCACACAATCACACAATCACACAATCACACAATCACACAATCACACAATCACACAATCACACAATCACACAATCACACAATCACACAATCACACAATCACACAATCACACAATCACACAATCACACAATCACACAATCACACAATCACACAATCACACAATCACACAATCACACAATCACACAATCACACAATCACACAATCACACAATCACACAATCACACAATCACACAATCACACAATCACACAATCACACAATCACCTAATCACACAATCACACAATCACACAACCACACAATCACACAAGCACACAATCACTCAATCACACAATCGCACACTCACACAATCACCCAGTCACAATCACACAGTCACAATCACTCAATCACACAATCACACAATCACACAATCGCACACTCACACAATCACACAATCACACGATCACACAATCACACGATCACACGATCACACAATCACACAATCACGCAATCACAATCACGGTCACTCAATCACGGTCACACAATCACGGTCACACAATCACGGTCACACAATCACACAATCACACAATCACACAATCACACAGTCACTATCACACAATCACACAACCACACAATCACACAATCACACAATCACACACTCACACAATCACACAATCACACGATCACACAATCACACGATCACACGATCACACGATCACACAATCACACAATCACACAATCACAATCACACAATCACACAATCACACAATCACACAATCACACAATCACAATCACACAATCACAATTACACAATCGCACAATCACACAATCGCACAATCACACAATCGCACAATCACACAGTCGCACAATCACACAATCACACAATCACACAATCACACAATCACACAATCACACAATCACACAATCACACAATCACACAATCACACAATCACACAATCACACACTCACACAATCACACACTCACACAATCACACAGTCACAATCACACAATCACACAATCACACAATCACACAATCACAAAATCACTCAACCACACAATCACACAACCACACAATCACACAATCACACACTCACACAATCACAAAGTCACAATCACACAATCACACACCCACACAATCACACAGTCACAATCACACAATCACAATCACACAATAACAATCACACAACCACAATCACACAACCACAATCACACAACCACAATCACACAATCACACAATCACACAATCACACAATCACACAATCACACAATCACACAATCACACAATCGCACAATCACACAATCACACAACCACACAATCACACAACCACACAATCACACAATCACACAATCACACTATCGCACAATCGCAATCACACAATCACAATCACACAATCACAATCACACAATCACAATCACACAATCACAATCACACAATCACAATCACACAATCACAATCACACAATCACAATCACACAATCACAATCACACAATCACAATCACACAATCACAATCACACAATCACACACTCACACAATCACACAGTCACAATCACACAATCACACACCCACACAATCACACAGTCACAATCACACAATCACAATCACACAATCACAATCACACAACCACAATCACACAACCACAATCACACAACCACAATCACACAATCACACAATCACACAATCACACAATCACAATCACACAATCACAATCACACAATCACAATCACACAATCACACAATCACAATCACACAATCACAATCACAATCACACAATCACAATCACACAATCACAATCACACAATCACAATCACACAATCACAATCACACAATCACAATCACACAATCACAATCACACAATCACAATCACACAATCACAATCACACAATCACAATCACACAATCACAATCACACAATCACAATCACACAATCACAATCACACAATCACAATCACACAATCACAATCACACAATCACAATCACACAATCACAATCACACAATCACAATCACACAATCACAATCACACAATCACAATCACACAATCACAATCACACAATCACAATCACACAATCACAATCACACAATCACAATCACACAATCACAATCACACAATCACAATCACACAATCACAATCACACAATCACAATCACACAATCACAATCACACAATCACAATCACACAATCACAATCACACAATCACAATCACACAATCACAATCACACAATCACAATCACACAATCACAATCACACAATCACAATCACACAATCACAATCACACAATCACAATCACACAATCACAATCACACAATCACAATCACACAATCACAATCACAATCACACAATCACACAATCACACAATCACACAATCACACAATCACACAATCACACAATCACACAATCACACAATCACACAATCACACAATCACACAATCACACAATCACACAATCACACAATCACACAATCACACAATCACACAATCACACAATCACACAATCACACAATCACACAATCACACAATCACACAATCACACAATCACACAATCACCTAATCACACAATCACACAATCACACAACCACACAATCACACAAGCACACAATCACTCAATCACACAATCGCACACTCACACAATCACCCAGTCACAATCACACAGTCACAATCACTCAATCACACAATCACACAATCACACAATCGCACACTCACACAATCACACAATCACACGATCACACAATCACACGATCACACGATCACACAATCACAATCACACAATCACACAATCACACAATCACACAATCACACAATCACACAATCACACAATCACACAATCACACAATCACACAATCACACAATCACACAACCACACAATCACACAATCACACAATCGCAATCACACAATCACAATCACACAATTACAATCACACAATCACAATCACACAATCACAATCACACAATCACAATCACACAATCACAATCACACAATCGCAATCACACAATCACAATCACACAATCACAATCACACAATCACACACTCACACAATCACACAATCACACAATCACACAATCACACAATCACAATCACACAATCACAATTACACAATCGCACAATCACACAATCGCACAATCACACAATCGCACAATCACACAGTCGCACAATCACACAATCACACAATCACACAATCACACAATCACACAATCACACAATCACACAATCACACAATCACACAATCACACAATCACACACTCACACAATCACACACTCACACAATCACACAGTCACAATCACACAATCACACAATCACACAATCACACAATCACAAAATCACTCAACCACACAATCACACAACCACACAATCACACAATCACACAATCACACAGTCACAATCACACAATCACACACCCACACAATCACACAGTCACAATCACACAATCACAATCACACAATCACAATCACACAACCACAATCACACAACCACAATCACACAACCACAATCACACAATCACACAATCACACAATCACACAATCACACAATCACACAATCACACAATCGCACAATCACACAATCACACAACCACACAATCACACAACCACACAATCACACAATCACACAATCACACTATCGCACAATCGCAATCACACAATCACAATCACACAATCACAATCACACAATCACAATCACACAATCACAATCACACAATCACAATCACACAATCACAATCACACAATCACAATCACACAATCACAATCACACAATCACAATCACACAATCACAATCACACAATCACAATCACACAATCACAATCACACAATCACACAATCACAATCACACAATCACAATCACAATCACACAATCACAATCACACAATCACAATCACACAATCACAATCACACAATCACAATCACACAATCACAATCACACAATCACAATCACACAATCACAATCACACAATCACAATCACACAATCACAATCACACAATCACAATCACACAATCACAATCACACAATCACAATCACACAATCACAATCACACAATCACAATCACACAATCACAATCACACAATCACAATCACACAATCACAATCACACAATCACAATCACACAATCGCAATCACACAATCGCAATCACACAATCACAATCACACAATCACAATCACACAATCACAATCACACAATCACAATCACACAATCACAATCACACAATCACAATCACACAATCACAATCACACAATCACACAATCACACAATCACACAATCACACAATCACACAATCACACAATCACACAATCACACAATCACACAATCACACAATCACACAATCACACAATCACACAATCACACAATCACACAATCACACAATCACACAATCACACAATCACACAATCACACAATCACACAATCACACAATCACACAATCACACAATCACACAATCACACAATCACACAATCACACAATCACACAATCACACAATCACCTAATCACACAATCACACAATCACACAACCACACAATCACACAAGCACACAATCACTCAATCACACAATCGCACACTCACACAATCACCCAGTCACAATCACACAGTCACAATCACTCAATCACACAATCACACAATCACACAATCGCACACTCACACAATCACACAATCACACGATCACACAATCACACGATCACACGATCACACAATCACACAATCACGCAATCACAATCACGGTCACTCAATCACGGTCACACAATCACGGTCACACAATCACGGTCACACAATCACACAATCACACAATCACACAATCACACAGTCACTATCACACAATCACACAACCACACAATCACACAATCACACAATCACACACTCACACAATCACACAATCACACGATCACACAATCACACGATCACACGATCACACGATCACACAATCACACAATCACACAATCACAATCACACAATCACACAATCACACAATCACACAATCACACAATCACACAATCACAATCACACAATCACAATTACACAATCGCACAATCACACAATCGCACAATCACACAATCGCACAATCACACAGTCGCACAATCACACAATCACACAATCACACAATCACACAATCACACAATCACACAATCACACAATCACACAATCACACAATCACACACTCACACAATCACACACTCACACAATCACACAGTCACAATCACACAATCACACAATCACACAATCACAAAATCACTCAACCACACAATCACACAACCACACAATCACACAATCACACACTCACACAATCACACAGTCCCAATCACACAATCACACACCCACACAATCACACAGTCACAATCACACAATCACAATCACACAATCACAATCACACAACCACAATCACACAACCACAATCACACAATCACACAATCACACAATCACACAATCACACAATCACACAATCACACAATCACACAATCGCACAATCACACAATCGCACAACCACACAATCACACAACCACACAATCACACAATCACACAATCACACTATCGCACAATCGCAATCACACAATCGCAATCACACAATCACAATCACACAATCACAATCACACAATCACAATCACACAATCACAATCACACAATCACAATCACACAATCACAATCACACAATCACAATCACACAATCACAATCACACAATCACAATCACACAATCACAATCACACAATCACAATCACACAATCACACAATCACAATCACACAATCACAATCACAATCACACAATCACAATCACACAATCACAATCACACAATCACAATCACACAATCACAATCACACAATCACAATCACACAATCACAATCACACAATCACAATCACACAATCACAATCACACAATCACAATCACACAATCACAATCACACAATCACAATCACACAATCACAATCACACAATCACAATCACACAATCACAATCACACAATCACAATCACACAATCACAATCACACAATCACAATCACACAATCACAATCACACAATCACAATCACACAATCACACAATCACACAATCACACAATCACACAATCACACAATCACACAATCACACAATCACACAATCACACAATCACACAATCACACAATCACACAATCACACAATCACACAATCACACAATCACACAATCACACAATCACACAATCACACAATCACACAATCACACAATCACACAATCACACAATCACACAATCACACAATCACACAATCACACAATCACACAATCACACAATCACACAATCACACAATCACACAATCACACAATCACACAATCACACAATCACACAATCACACAATCACACAATCACCTAATCACACAATCACACAATCACACAACCACACAATCACACAAGCACACAATCACTCAATCACACAATCGCACACTCACACAATCACCCAGTCACAATCACACAGTCACAATCACTCAATCACACAATCACACAATCACACAATCGCACACTCACACAATCACACAATCACACGATCACACAATCACACGATCACACGATCACACAATCACACAATCACGCAATCACAATCACGGTCACTCAATCACGGTCACACAATCACGGTCACACAATCACGGTCACACAATCACACAATCACACAATCACACAATCACACAGTCACTATCACACAATCACACAACCACACAATCACACAATCACACAATCACACACTCACACAATCACACAATCACACGATCACACAATCACACGATCACACGATCACACGATCACACAATCACACAATCACACAATCACAATCACACAATCACACAATCACACAATCACATAATCACACAATCACAATCACACAATCACAATTACACAATCGCACAATCACACAATCGCACAATCACACAATCACACAATCACACAGTCACACAATCACACAATCCCACAATCACACAATCACACAATCACACAATCACACAATCACATAGTCACAATCACACAATCACACAATCACACAATCACACAATCACACAATCACAAAATCACACAATCACACAATCACACAATCACACAATCACACAATCACAATCACACAATCACAATCACACAATCACAATTACACAATCGCACAATCACACAATCGCACAATCACACAGTCACACAATCACACAATCACAATCACACAATCACACAATCACACAATCACACAATCACACAATCACACAATCACACAATCACACAATCACACAATCACACACTCACACAATCACACACTCACACAATCACACAGTCACAATCACACAATCACACAATCACACAGTCACACAATCACACAATCACAAAATCACACAACCACACAATCATACAACCACACAATCACACAATCACACACTCACACAATCACACAGTCACAATCACACAATCACACACCCACACAATCACACAGTCACAATCACACAATCACAATCACACAATCACAATCACACAACCACAATCACACAACCACAATCACACAACCACAATCACACAATCACAATCACACAATCACAATCACACAATCACAATCACACAATCACACAATCACAATCACACAATCACAATCACACAATCACAATCACACAATCACAATCACACAATCACAATCACACAATCACAATCACACAATCACAATCACACAATCACAATCACACAATCACAATCACACAATCACAATCACACAATCACAATCACACAATCACAATCACACAATCACAATCACACAATCACAATCACACAATCACAATCACACAATCACAATCACACAATCACAATCACACAATCACAATCACACAATCACAATCACACAATCACAATCACACAATCACAATCACACAATCACAATCACACAATCACAATCACACAATCACACAATCACACAATCACACAATCACACAATCACACAATCACACAATCACACAATCACACAATCACACAATCACACAATCACACAATCACACAATCACACAATCACACAATCACACAATCACACAATCACACAATCACACAATCACACAATCACACAATCACACAATCACACAATCACACAATCACACAATCACACAATCACACAATCACACAATCACACAATCACACAATCACACAATCACACAATCACACAATCACACAATCACACAATCACACAATCACACAATCACCTAATCACACAATCACACAATCACACAACCACACAATCACACAAGCACACAATCACTCAATCACACAATCGCACACTCACACAATCACCCAGTCACAATCACACAGTCACAATCACTCAATCACACAATCACACAATCACACAATCGCACACTCACACAATCACACAATCACACGATCACACAATCACACGATCACACGATCACACAATCACACAATCACGCAATCACAATCACGGTCACTCAATCACGGTCACACAATCACGGTCACACAATCACGGTCACACAATCACACAATCACACAATCACACAATCACACAGTCACTATCACACAATCACACAACCACACAATCACACAATCACACAATCACACACTCACACAATCACACAATCACACGATCACACAATCACACGATCACACGATCACACGATCACACAATCACACAATCACACAATCACAATCACACAATCACACAATCACACAATCACACAATCACACAATCACAATCACACAATCACAATTACACAATCGCACAATCACACAATCGCACAATCACACAATCACACAATCACACAGTCACACAATCACACAATCCCACAATCACACAATCACACAATCACACAATCACACAATCACACAGTCACAATCACACAATCACACAATCACACAATCACACAATCACACAATCACAAAATCACACAATCACACAATCACACAATCACACAATCACACAATCACAATCACACAATCACAATCACACAACCACAATCACACAACCACAATCACACAACCACAATCACACAACCACAATCACACAATCACAATCACACAATCACAATCACACAATCACAATCACACAATCACAATCACACAATCACAATCACACAATCACAATCACACAATCACAATCACACAATCACAATCACACAATCACAATCACACAATCACAATCACACAATCACAATCACACAATCACAATCACACAATCACAATCACACAATCACAATCACACAATCACAATCACACAATCACAATCACACAATCACAATCACACAATCACAATCACACAATCACAATCACACAATCACAATCACACAATCACAATCACACAATCACAATCACACAATCACAATCACACAATCACAATCACACAATCACAATCACACAATCACACAATCACACAATCACACAATCACACAATCACACAATCACACAATCACACAATCACACAATCACACAATCACACAATCACACAATCACACAATCACACAATCACACAATCACCCATCACACAATCACACAATCACACAATCACACAATCACACAATCACACAATCACCTAATCACACAATCACACAATCACACAACCACACAATCACACAAGCACACAATCACTCAATCACACAATCGCACACTCACACAATCACCCAGTCACAATCACACAGTCACAATCACTCAATCACACAATCACACAATCACACAATCGCACACTCACACAATCACACAATCACACGATCACACAATCACACGATCACACGATCACACAATCACACAATCACGCAATCACAATCACGGTCACTCAATCACGGTCACACAATCACGGTCACACAATCACGGTCACACAATCACACAATCACACAATCACACAATCACACAGTCACTATCACACAATCACACAACCACACAATCACACAATCACACAATCACACACTCACACAATCACACAATCACACGATCACACAATCACACGATCACACGATCACACGATCACACAATCACACAATCACACAATCACAATCACACAATCACACAATCACACAATCACACAATCACACAATCACAATCACACAATCACAATTACACAATCGCACAATCACACAATCGCACAATCACACAATCACACAATCACACAATCACACAGTCACACAATCACACAATCCCACAATCACACAATCACACAATCACACAATCACACAATCACACAGTCACAATCACACAATCACACAATCACACAATCACACAATCACACAATCACAAAATCACACAATCACACAATCACACAATCACACAATCACACAATCACAATCACACAATCACAATCACACAATCACAATTACACAATCGCACAATCACACAATCGCACAATCACACAGTCACACAATCACACAATCACACAATCACACAATCACACAATCACACAATCACACAATCACACAATCACACAATCACACAATCACACAATCACACAATCACACACTCACACAATCACACACTCACACAATCACACAGTCACAATCACACAATCACACAATCACGCAGTCACACAATCACACAATCACAAAATCACACAACCACACAATCATACAATCACCTAATCACACAATCACACAATCACACAACCACACAATCACACAAGCACACAATCACTCAATCACACAATCGCACACTCACACAATCACCCAGTCACAATCACACAGTCACAATCACTCAATCACACAATCACACAATCACACAATCGCACACTCACACAATCACACAATCACACGATCACACAATCACACGATCACACGATCACACAATCACACAATCACGCAATCACAATCACGGTCACTCAATCACGGTCACACAATCACGGTCACACAATCACGGTCACACAATCACACAATCACACAATCACACAATCACACAGTCACTATCACACAATCACACAACCACACAATCACACAATCACACAATCACACACTCACACAATCACACAATCACACGATCACACAATCACACGATCACACAATCACACAATCACACAATCACAATCACACAATCACACAATCACACAATCACACAATCACACAATCACACAATCACAATCACACAATCACAATTACACAATCGCACAATCACACAATCGCACAATCACACAATCACACAATCACACAGTCACACAATCACACAATCCCACAATCACACAATCACACAATCACACAATCACACAATCACACAGTCACAATCACACAATCACACAATCACACAATCACACAATCACACAATCACAAAATCACACAATCACACAATCACACAATCACACAATCACACAATCACAATCACACAATCACAATCACACAATCACAATTACACAATCGCACAATCACACAATCGCACAATCACACAGTCACACAATCACACAATCACAATCACACAATCACACAATCACACAATCACACAATCACACAATCACACAATCACACAATCACACAATCACACAATCACACACTCACACAATCACACACTCACACAATCACACAATCACACAATCACAATCACACAATCACACAATCACACAATCACACAATCACACAATCACACAATCACACAATCACACAATCACACAATCACACAATCACACAATCACACAATCACACAATCACACACTCACACAATCACACACTCACACAATCACACAGTCACAATCACACAATCACACAATCACACAGTCACACAATCACACAATCACAAAATCACACAACCACACAATCATACAATCACCTAATCACACAATCACACAATCACACAACCACACAATCACACAAGCACACAATCACTCAATCACACAATCGCACACTCACACAATCACCCAGTCACAATCACACAGTCACAATCACTCAATCACACAATCACACAATCACACAATCGCACACTCACACAATCACACAATCACACGATCACACAATCACACGATCACACGATCACACAATCACACAATCACGCAATCACAATCACGGTCACTCAATCACGGTCACACAATCACGGTCACACAATCACGGTCACACAATCACACAATCACACAATCACACAATCACACAGTCACTATCACACAATCACACAACCACACAATCACACAATCACACAATCACACACTCACACAATCACACAATCACACGATCACACAATCACACGATCACACGATCACACGATCACACAATCACACAATCACACAATCACAATCACACAATCACACAATCACACAATCACACAATCACACAATCACACAATCACACAATCACACAATCACACAATCACACAATCACAATCACACAATCACAATCACACAATCACAATCACACAATCACAATCACACAATCACAATCACACAATCACAATCACACAATCACAATCACACAATCACAATCACACAATCACAATCACACAATCACAATCACACAATCACAATCACACAATCACAATCACACAATCACAATCACACAATCACAATCACACAATCACAATCACACAATCACAATCACACAATCACAATCACACAATCACAATCACACAATCACAATCACACAATCACAATCACACAATCACAATCACACAATCACAATCACACAATCACAATCACACAATCACAATCACACAATCACAATCACACAATCACAATCACACAATCACAATCACACAATCACAATCACACAATCACAATCACACAATCACAATCACACAATCACAATCACACAATCACAATCACACAATCACAATCACACAATCACAATCACACAATCACAATCACACAATCACAATCACACAATCACAATCACACAATCACAATCACACAATCACAATCACACAATCACAATCACACAATCACAATCACACAATCACAATCACACAATCACAATCACACAATCACAATCACACAATCACAATCACACAATCACAATCACACAATCACAATCACACAATCACAATCACACAATCACAATCACACAATCACAATCACACAATCACAATCACACAATCACAATCACACAATCACAATCACACAATCACAATCACACAATCACAATCACACAATCACAATCACACAATCACAATCACACAATCACAATCACACAATCACAATCACACAATCACAATCACACAATCACAATCACACAATCACAATCACACAATCACAATCACACAATCACAATCACACAATCACAATCACACAATCACAATCACACAATCACAATCACACAATCACAATCACACAATCACAATCACACAATCACAATCACACAATCACAATCACACAATCACAATCACACAATCACAATCACACAATCACAATCACACAATCACAATCACACAATCACAATCACACAATCACAATCACACAATCACAATCACACAATCACAATCACACAATCACAATCACACAATCACAATCACACAATCACAATCACACAATCACAATCACACAATCACAATCACACAATCACAATCACACAATCACAATCACACAATCACAATCACACAATCACAATCACACAATCACAATCACACAATCACAATCACACAATCACAATCACACAATCACAATCACACAATCACAATCACACAATCACAATCACACAATCACAATCACACAATCACAATCACACAATCACAATCACACAATCACAATCACACAATCACAATCACACAATCACAATCACACAATCACAACCACACAATCACAACCACACAATCACAACCACACAATCACAACCACACAATCACAACCACACAATCACAATCACACAATCACAATCACACAATCACAATCACACAATCACAATCACACAATCACAATCACACAATCACAATCACACAATCACAATCACACAATCACAATCACACAATCACAATCACACAATCACAATCACACAATCACAATCACACAATCACAATCACACAATCACAATCACACAATCACAATCACACAATCACAATCACACAATCACAATCACACAATCACAATCACACAATCACAATCACACAATCACAGTCACACAATCACAGTCACACAATCACAGTCACACAATCACAGTCACACAATCACAGTCACACAATCACAGTCACACAATCACAGTCACACAATCACAGTCACACAATCACAGTCACACAATCACAGTCACACAATCACAGTCACACAATCACAGTCACACAATCACAGTCACACAATCACAGTCACACAATCACAGTCACACAATCACAGTCACACAATCACAGTCACACAATCACAGTCACACAATCACAGTCACACAATCACAGTCACACAATCACAGTCACACAATCACAGTCACACAATCACAGTCACACAATCACAGTCACACAATCACAGTCACACAATCACAGTCACACAATCACAGTCACACAATCACAGTCACACAATCACAGTCACACAATCACAGTCACACAATCACAGTCACACAATCACAGTCACACAATCACAGTCACACAATCACAGTCACACAATCACAGTCACACAATCACAGTCACACAATCACAGTCACACAATCACAGTCACACAATCACAGTCACACAATCACAATCACACAATCACACAATCACAATCACACAATCACAATCACACAATCACAATCACACAATCACAATCACACAATCACAATCACACAATCACAATCACACAATCACAATCACACAATCACAATCAAACAATCACAATCACACAATCACAATCACACAATCACAATCACACAATCACAATCACACAATCACAATCACACAATCACAATCACACAATCACAATCACACAATCACAATCACACAATCACAATCACACAATCACAATCACACAATCACAATCACACAATCACAATCACACAATCACAATCACACAATCACAATCACACAATCACAATCACACAATCACAATCACACAATCACAATCACACAATCACAATCACACAATCACAATCACACAATCACAATCACACAATCACAATCACACAATCACAGTCACACAATCACAGTCACACAATCACAGTCACACAATCACAGTCACACAATCACAGTCACACAATCACAATCACACAATCACAGTCACACAATCACAGTCACACAATCACAGTCACACAATCACAGTCACACAATCACAGTCACACAATCACAGTCACACAATCACAGTCACACAATCACAGTCACACAATCACAGTCACACAATCACAGTCACACAATCACAGTCACACAATCACAGTCACACAATCACAGTCACACAATCACAGTCACACAATCACAGTCACACAATCACAGTCACACAATCACAATCACACAATCACACAATCACAATCACACAATCACAATCACACAATCACAATCACACAATCACAATCACACAATCACAATCACACAATCACAATCAAACAATCACAATCACACAATCACAATCACACAATCACAATCACACAATCACAATCACACAATCACAATCACACAATCACAATCACACAATCACAATCACACAATCACAATCACACAATCACAATCACACAATCACAATCACACAATCACAATCACACAATCACAATCACACAATCACAATCACACAATCACAATCACACAATCACAATCACACAATCACAATCACACAATCACAATCACACAATCACAATCACACAATCACAATCACACAATCACAATCACACAATCACAATCACACAATCACAATCACACAATCACAATCACACAATCACAATCACACAATCACAATCACACAATCACAATCACACAATCACAATCACACAATCACAATCACACAATCACAATCACACAATCACAATCACACAATCACAATCACACAATCACAATCACACAATCACAATCACACAATCACAATCACACAATCACAATCACACAATCACAATCACACAATCACACAATCACACAATCACACAACCACACAATCACTCAATCACACAATCACACAATCACACAATCACACAGTCACAATCACACAATCACACAATCACACAATCACACAATCACACACTCACACAATCACACAATCACACAATCACACAATCACACAATCACACACTCACACAATCACACAGTCACAATCAAACAATCACAATCACACAGTCACAATCACACAGTCACAATCACACAACCACAATCACACAATCACACAATCACACAATCACACAATCACACAATCACACAATCACACAATCACACAATCACACAACCACACAATCACACAAGCACACAATCACTCAATCACACAATCACACACTCACACAATCACACAGTCACAATCACACAATCACACAATCACACAATCACCTAATCACACAATCACACAATCACACAACCACACAATCACACAAGCACACAATCACTCAATCAGACAATCACACACTCACACAATCACACAATCACACAATCACACAATCACACAATCACACAATCACACAATCACACAATCACACAATCACACAATCACACAATCACCTAATCACACAATCACACAATCACACAACCACACAATCACACAAGCACACAATCACTTAATCAGACAATCACACACTCACACAATCACACAATCACACAATCACAC
Source organism: Megachile rotundata (assembly GCF_050947335.1). Classification (NCBI taxonomy): domain Eukaryota; kingdom Metazoa; phylum Arthropoda; class Insecta; order Hymenoptera; family Megachilidae; genus Megachile; species Megachile rotundata. Next base: position 68,162 of record NW_027473588.1, on the reverse strand, counting down.
AATCACACAATCACACAATCACACAATCACACAATCACACAATCACACAATCACACAATCACACAATAACACAATCACACAATCACACAATCACACAATCACACAATCACCTAATCACACAATCACACAATCACACAACCACACAATCACACAAGCACACAATCACTCAATCACACAATCACACACTCACACAATCACACCTTCACAATCACACAGTCACAATCACACAATCACAATCACACAATCACAATCACACAATCACACAATCACACAATCACACAATCACACAATCACACAATCACACAATCACACAATCACACAATCACACAATCACACAATCACACAATCACACAATCACACAATCACACAATCACACAATCACACAATCACACAATCACACAATCACACAATCACACAATCACACAGTCACACAATCACACAATCACAATCACGCAATCACACAATCACGATTGCACAATCACGATCACACAATCACGATCACACAATCACGATGACACAATCACGGTCACACAATCACGGTCACAAAATCACGGTCACACAATCACGGTCACACAATCGCGGTCACACAATCACGCAGTCACACAATCACACAGTCACACAATCACGCAGTCACACAATCACTCAATCACACAATCACACAATCACACAATCTCACAATCACACAATCACACAATCACACAATCACACAATCACACAATCACACAATCACACAATCACACAATCACACAATCACACAATCACACAATCACACAATCACACAATCACACAATCACACACTCACACAATCACACACTCACACAATCACACAGTCACAATCACACAATCACACAATCACACAATCACACAATCACACAATCACACAATCACACAATCACACAATCACACAATCACACAATCACACAACCACACAATCACACAAGCACACAATCACTCAATCACACAATCACACACTCACACAATCACACAGTCACAATCACACAATCACACAATCACACAATCACCTAATCACACAATCACACAATCACACAACCACACAATCACACAAGCACACAATCACTCAATCAGACAATCACACACTCACACAATCACACAATCACACAATCACACAATCACACAATCACACAATCACACAATCACACAATCACACAATCACACAATCACACAATCACACAATCACACAATCTCACAATCACACAATCACACAGTCACAATCACACAATCACACAAGCACACAATCACACAATCACACAATCACACAATCACACAATCACACAATCACACAATCACACACTCACACAATCACACACTCACACAATCACACAGTCACAATCACACAATCACACAATCACACAATCACAAAATCACACAACCACACAATCACACAGTCACAATCACACAATCACACAATCACACAATCACACACTCACACAATCACACAATCACACGATCACACAATCACACGATCACACGATCACACAATCACACAATCACGCAATCACAATCACGGTCACTCAATCACGGTCACACAATCACGGTCACACAATCACACAATCACACAATAACACAATCACACAGTCACTATCACACAATCACACAATCACACAATCAGACAATCACACAATCACACAACCACACAATCACACAATCACACAACCACACAATCACACAAGCACACAATCACTCAATCACACAATCACACAATCACACAATCACACAATCACACAATCACACACTCACACAATCACACAATCACACAATCACACAATCACACAATCACACACTCACACAATCACACAGTCACAATCACACAATCACACAAGCACACAATCACTCAATCAGACAATCTCACACTCACACAATCACACAATCACACAATCACACAATCACATAATCACACAATCACACAATCACACAATCACACAGTACACACAATCACAATCACACAATCACAACTACACAATCGCACAATCACACAATCGCACAATCACACAATCACACAATCACACAGTCACACAATCACACAATCACACAATCACACAACCACACAATCACACAAGCACACAATCACTCAATCACAAAATCACACACTCATACAACCACACAGTCACAATCACACAATCACACAATCACCTAATCACACAATCACACAATCACACAACCACACAATCACACAATCACACAATCACACAACCACACACTCACACAATCACTCAATCACACAATCACACAATCACACAATCACAATCACACAATCACAATTACACCATCACACAATCACACAATCTCACAATCACACAATCACACAATCACACAATCACACAATCACACAATCACACAATCGCACAATCACAATTACACAATCACACAATCACACAATCACACAATCACACAATCACACAATCACATACTCACACAATCACACAGACACAATCACACAATCACAATCACACAATCACAATCACACAACCACAATCACACAATCACAATCACACAATCACAATCACACAATCACCATCACACAATCACAATCACACAATCACACAATCACAATCACACAATCACAATCACACAATCACAATCACACAATCACAATCACACAATCACAATCACACAATCACAATCACACAATCACAATCACACAATCACAATCACACAATCACAATCACACAATCACAATCACACAATCACAATCACACAATCACAATCACACAATCACAATCACACAATCACAATCACACAATCACAATCACACAATCACAATCACACAATCACAATCACACAATCACAATCACACAATCACAATCACACAATCACAATCACACAATCACAATCACACAATCACAATCACACAATCACAATCACACAATCACAATCACACAATCACAATCACACAATCACAATCACACAATCACAATCACACAATCACAATCACACAATCACAATCACACAATCACAATCACACAATCACAATCACACAATCACAATCACACAATCACAATCACACAATCACAATCACACAATCACAATCACACAATCACAATCACACAATCACAATCACACAATCACAATCACACAATCACAATCACACAATCACAATCACACAATCACAATCACACAATCACAATCACACAATCACAATCACACAATCACAATCACACAATCACAATCACACAATCACAATCACACAATCACAATCACACAATCACAATCACACAATCACAATCACACAATCACAATCACACAATCACAATCACACAATCACAATCACACAATCACAATCACACAATCACAATCACACAATCACAATCACACAATCACAATCACACAATCACAATCACACAATCACAATCACACAATCACAATCACACAATCACAATCACACAATCACAATCACACAATCACAATCACACAATCACAATCACACAATCACAATCACACAATCACAATCACACAATCACAATCACACAATCACAATCACACAATCACAATCACACAATCACAATCACACAATCACAATCACACAATCACAATCACACAATCACAATCACACAATCACACAATCACACAATCACACAATCACACAATCACACAATCACACAATCACACAATCACACAATCACACAATCACACAATCAAACAATCACACAATCACACAATCACACAATCACACAATCACACAATCACACAATCACACAATCACACAATCACACAATCACACAATCACACAATCACACAATCACACAATCAAACAATCACACAATCACACAATCACACACTCATACAATCACACAGTCACAATCACACAATCACACAATCACCTAATCACACAATCACACAATCACACAACCACACAATCACACAACCACACAATCACACAACCACACACTCACACAATCACTCAATCACACAATCACACAATCACACAATCACAATCACACAATCACAATTACACCATCACACAATCACACAATCTCACAATCACACAATCACACAATCACACAATCACACAATCACACAATCACACAATCGCACAATCACAATTACACAATCACACAATCACACAATCACACAATCACACAATCACACAATCACATACTCACACAATCACACAGACACAATCACACAATCACAATCACACAATCACAATCACACAACCACAATCACACAATCACACAATCACACAATCACACAATCACACAATCACACAATCACACAATCACACAATCACACAATCACACAATCACACAATCACACAATCACACAACCACACAATCACACAACCACACAATCACTCAATCACACAATCACACACTCACACAATCACACAACCACACAATCTAACAACCACACAATCACACAACCACCCAATCACTCAATCACACAATCACACACTCACACAATCACACAGTCACAATCACACAATCACAATCACACAATCACACAATCACACAACCACACAATCACACACTCACACAATCACACAATCACACAATCACACATTCACACACTCACACAATCACACAGTCACAATCACACAATCACAATCACACAATCACACAATCACACAATCACACAATCACACAATCACACAATCACCTAATCACACAATCACACAATCACACAACCACACAATCACACAAGCACACAATCACTCAATCACACAATCACACACTCACACAATCACACAGTCACAGTCACACAATCACAATCACACAATCACAATCACACAATCACACAATCACACAATCACACAATCACACAATCACACAATCACACAATCACACAATCACACAATCACACAATCACCTAATCACACAATCACACAATCACACAACCACACAATCACACAAGCACACAATCACTCAATCAGACAATCACACACTCACAATCACACAATCACACAATCACACAATCACACAATCACACAATCACACAATCACACAATCACACAATCACACAATCACACAATCACACAATCACACAATCACACAATCACACAATCACACAACCACACAATCACACAACCACACAATCACACAACCACACAATCACACACTCACACAATCACACAGTCACAATCACACAATCACACAATCACACAATCACACAATCACCTAATCACACAATCACACAATCACACAACCACACAACCACACAATCACACAAGCACACAATCACTCAATCAGACAATCACACACTCACACAATCACACAATCACACAATCACACACTCACACAATCACACAATCACACGATCACACAATCACACGATCACACAATCACACAATCACACAATCACACAATCACACAACCACACAATCACACAAGCACACAATCACTCAATCACACAATCACACACTCACACAATCACACAGTCACAATCACACAATCACACAATCACACAATCACACAATCACCTAATCACACAATCACACAATCACACAACCACACAATCACACAAGCACACAATCACTCAATCAGACAATCACACACTCACACAATCACACAATCACACAATCACACAATCACACAATCACACAATCACACAATCACACAATCACACAATCACACAATCACACAATCACACAATCACACAATAACACAATCACACAATCACCTAATCACACAATCACACAATCACACAACCACACAATCACACAAGCACACAATCACTCAATCACACACTCACACAATCACACAGTCACAATCACACAGTCACAATCACACAATCACAATCACACAATCACAATCACACAATCACACAATCACACAATCACACAATCACACAATCACACAATCACACAATCACACAATCACACAATCACACAATCACACAATCACACAATCACACACTCACACAATCACACACTCACACAATCACACAGTCACAATCACACAATCACACAATCACACAATCACACAATCACAAAATCACACAACCACACAATCACACAGTCACAATCACACAATCACACAATCACACAATCACACACTCACACAATCACACAATCACACGATCACACAATCACACGATCACACGATCACACAATCACACAATCACGCAATCACAATCACGGTCACTCAATCACGGTCACACAATCACGGTCACACAATCACACAATCACACAATAACACAATCACACAGTCACTATCACACAATCACACAATCACACAATCAGACAATCACACAATCACACAATCACACAACCACACAATCACACAACCACACAATCACTCAATCACACAATCACACACTCACACAATCACACAGTCACAATCACACAATCACACAATCACACAATCACACAATCACACAATCACACAATCAAACAATCACACAATCACACAATCACACAATCACACAATCACACAATCACACAATCACACAATCACACAGTCACACAATCACACAATCACAATCACGCAATCACACAATCACGATTGCACAATCACGATCACACAATCACGATCACACAATCACGATGACACAATCACGGTCACACAATCACGGTCACAAAATCACGGTCACACAATCACGGTCACACAATCGCGGTCACACAATCACGCAGTCACCCAATCACACAGTCACACAATCACGCAGTCACACAATCACTCAATCACACAATCACACAATCACACAATCTCACAATCACACAATCACACAATCACACAATCACACAATCACACAATCACACAATCACACACAGTCACAATCACACAATCACACAATCACACAATCACACAATCACACAATCACACAATCACACAATCACACAATCACACAATCACACAATCACACAATCACACAATCACACAATCACACAATCACACAATCACACAATCACACAATCACACAATCACACAGTCACACAATCACACAATCACAATCACGCAATCACACAATCACGATTGCACAATCACGATCACACAATCACGATCACACAATCACGATGACACAATCACGGTCACACAATCACGGTCACAAAATCACGGTCACACAATCACGGTCACACAATCGCGGTCACACAATCACGCAGTCACACAATCACACAGTCACACAATCACGCAGTCACACAATCACTCAATCACACAATCACACAATCACACAATCTCACAATCACACAATCACACAATCACACAATCACACAATCACACAATCACACAATCACACAATCACACAATCACACAATCACACAATCACACACTCACACAATCACACACTCACACAATCACACAGTCACAATCACACAATCACACAATCACACAATCACACAATCACAAAATCACACAACCACACAATCACACAGTCACAATCACACAATCACACAATCACACAATCACACAATCACACAATCACACAATCACACAATCACACAATCACACAATCACACAATCACACAACCACACAATCACACAAGCACACAATCACTCAATCACACAATCACACAATCACACAATCACCTAATCACACAATCACACAATCACACAACCACACAATCACACAAGCACACAATCACTCAATCAGACAATCACACACTCACAATCACACAATCACACAATCACACAATCACACAATCACACAATCACACAATCACACAATCACACAATCACACAATCACACAATCACACAATCACACAATCACACAACCACACAATCACACAATCACACAATCACACAATCACACAATCACACAATCACACAATCACACAATCACACAGTCACACAATCACACAATCACAATCACGCAATCACACAATCACGATTGCACAATCACGATCACACAATCACGATCACACAATCACGATGACACAATCACGGTCACACAATCACGGTCACAAAATCACGGTCACACTATCACGGTCACACAATCGCGGTCACACAATCACGCAGTCACACAATCACACAGTCACACAATCACGCAGTCACACAATCACTCAATCACACAATCACACAATCACACAATCTCACAATCACACAATCACACAATCACACAATCACACAATCACACAATCACACAATCACACAATCACACAATCACACAATCACACAATCACACAATCACACAATCACACACTCACACAATCACACACTCACACAATCACACAGTCACAATCACACAATCACACAATCACACAATCACACAATCACAAAATCACACAACCACACAATCACACAGTCACAATCACACAATCACACAATCACACAATCACACACTCACACAATCACACAATCACACGATCACACAATCACACGATCACACGATCACACAATCACACAATCACGCAATCACAATCACGGTCACTCAATCACGGTCACACAATCACGGTCACACAATCACACAATCACACAATAACACAATCACACAGTCACTATCACACAATCACACAATCACACAATCAGACAATCACACAATCACACAACCACACAGTCACACAATCACACAACCACACAATCACACAAGCACACAATCACTCAATCACACAATCACACACTCACACAATCACACAGTCACAATCACACAGTCACAATCACACAATCACAATCACACAATCACACAATCACACAATCACACAATCACACAATCACACAATCACACAATCACACAATCACACAATCACACAATCACACAATCACACAATCACACAATCACACAATAACACAATCACACAATCACACAATCACACAATCACACAATCACCTAATCACACAATCACACAATCACACAACCACACAATCACACAAGCACACAATCACTCAATCACACAATCACACACTCACACAATCACACAACCACACAATCACACAAGCACACAATCACTCAATCAGACAATCACACACTCACACAATCACACACTCACACAATCACACGATCACACAATCACACGATCACACAATCACACAATCACACAATCACACAATCACACAATCACACAATCACACAACCACACAATCACACAAGCACACAATCACTCAATCACACAACCACACACTCACACAATCACACAGTCACAATCACACAATCACACAATCACACAATCACCTAATCACACAATCACACAATCACACAACCACACAATCACACAAGCACACAATCACTCAATCAGACAATCACACACTCACACAATCACACAATCACACAATCACACAACCACACAATCACACAATCACACAATCACACAATCACACAATCACACAATCACACAATCACACAATAACACAATCACACAATCACCTAATCACACAATCACACAATCACACAACCACACAATCACACAAGCACACAATCACTCAATCACACAATCACACACTCACACAATCACACAGTCACAATCACACAGTCACAATCACACAATCACAATCACACAATCACAATCACACAATCACACAATCACACAATCACACAATCACACAATCACACAATCACACAATCACACAATCACACAATCACACAATCACACAATCACACAATCACACAATCACACAGTCACACAATCACACAATCACAATCACGCAATCACACAATCACGATTGCACAATCACGATCACACAATCACGATCACACAATCACGATGACACAATCACGGTCACACAATCACAGTCACAAAATCACGGTCACACAATCACGGTCACACAATCGCGGTCACACAATCACGCAGTCACACAATCACACAGTCACACAATCACGCAGTCACACAATCACTCAATCACACAATCACACAATCACACAATCTCACAATCACACAATCACACAATCACACAATCACACAATCACACAATCACACAATCACACAATCACACAATCACACAATCACACAATCACACAATCACACAATCACACAATCACACAATCACACACTCACACAATCACACACTCACACAATCACACAGTCACAATCACACAATCACACAATCACACAATCACACAATCACAAAATCACACAACCACACAATCACACAGTCACAATCACACAATCACACAATCACACAATCACACACTCACACAATCACACAATCACACGATCACACAATCACACGATCACACGATCACACAATCACACAATCACGCAATCACAATCACGGTCACTCAATCACGGTCACACAATCACGGTCACACAATCACACAATCACACAATAACACAATCACACAGTCACTATCACACAATCACACAATCACACAATCAGACAATCACACAATCACACAATCACAAAACCACACAATCACACAACCACACAATCACTCAATCACACAATCACACACTCACACAATCACACAGTCACAATCACACAATCACACAATCACACAATCACACAATCACACAATCACACAATCACACAATCACACAATCACACAATCACACACTCACACAATCACACAATCACACAATCACACAATCACACAATCACACACTCACACAATCACACAGTCACAATCACACAATCACACAAGCACACAATCACTCAATCAGACAATCACACACTCACACAATCACACAATCACACAATCACACAATCACATAATCACACAATCACACAATCACACAATCACACAGTACACACAATCACAATCACACAATCACAATTACACAATCGCACAATCACACAATCGCACAATCACACAATCACACAATCACACAGTCACACAATCACACAATCACACAGTCACACAATCACACAATCACAGAATCACACAATCACACAATCACACAATCACACACTCACACAATCACACAGTCACAATCACACAATCACACAATCACACAATCACACAATCACACACTCACACAATCACACACACACACAATCACACAGTCACAATCACACAATCACACAATCACACAATCACACAATCACACAATCACAAAATCACACAATCACACAATCACACAGTCACACAATCACACAATCACAATCACGCAATCACACAATCACGATTGCACAATCACGATCACACAATCACGATCACACAATCACGATGACACAATCACGGTCACACAATCACGGTCACAAAATCACGGTCACACAATCACGGTCACACAATCGCGGTCACACAATCACGCAGTCACACAATCACACAGTCACACAATCACGCAGTCACACAATCACTCAATCACACAATCACACAATCACACAATCTCACAATCACACAATCACACAATCACACAATCACACAATCACACAATCACACAATCACACAATCACACAATCACACACTCACAATCACACAATCACACAATCACACAATCACACAATCACACAATCACACAATCACACAATCACACAATCACACAATCACACAACCACACAATCACACAATCACACAATCACACAATCACACAATCACACAATCACACAATCACACAATCACACAGTCACACAATCACACAATCACAATCACGCAATCACACAATCACGATTGCACAATCACGATCACACAATCACGATCACACAATCACGATGACACAATCACGGTCACACAATCACGGTCACAAAATCACGGTCACACAATCACGGTCACACAATCGCGGTCACACAATCACGCAGTCACACAATCACACAGTCACACAATCACGCAGTCACACAATCACTCAATCACACAATCACACAATCACACAATCTCACAATCACACAATCACACAATCACACAATCACACAATCACACAATCACACAATCACACAATCACACAATCACACAATCACACAATCACACAATCACACAATCACACACTCACACAATCACACACTCACACAATCACACAGTCACAATCACACAATCACACAATCACACAATCACACAATCACAAAATCACACAACCACACAATCACACAGTCACAATCACACAATCACACAATCACACAATCACACACTCACACAATCACACAATCACACGATCACACAATCACACGATCACACGATCACACAATCACACAATCACGCAATCACAATCACGGTCACTCAATCACGGTCACACAATCACGGTCACACAATCACACAATCACACAATAACACAATCACACAATCACACAATCACACAATCAGACAATCACACAATCACACAACCACACAGTCACACAATCACACAACCACACAATCACACAAGCACACAATCACTCAATCACACAATCACACACTCACACAATCACACAGTCACAATCACACAGTCACAATCACACAATCACAATCACACAATCACACAATCACACAATCACACAATCACACAATCACACAATCACACAATCACACAATCACACAATCACACAATCACACAATCACACAATCACACAATCACACAATCACACAATCACACAATAACACAATCACACAATCACACAATCACACAATCACACAATCACCTAATCACACAATCACACAATCACACAACCACACAATCACACAAGCACACAATCACTCAATCACACAATCACACACTCACACAATCACACAACCACACAATCACACAAGCACACAATCACTCAATCAGACAATCACACACTCACACAATCACACACTCACACAATCACACGATCACACAATCACACGATCACACAATCACACAATCACACAATCACACAATCACACAATCACACAATCACACAATCACACAATCACACAATCACACAACCACACAATCACACAAGCACACAATCACTCAATCACACAACCACACACTCACACAATCACACAGTCACAATCACACAATCACACAATCACACAATCACCTAATCACACAATCACACAATCACACAACCACACAATCACACAAGCACACAATCACTCAATCAGACAATCACACACTCACACAATCACACAATCACACAATCACACAATCACACAATCACACAATCACACAACCACACAATCACACAATCACACAATCACACAATCACACAATCACACAATCACACAATCACCTAATCACACAATCACACAATCACACAACCACACAATCACACAAGCACACAATCACTCAATCACACAATCACACACTCACACAATCACACAGTCACAATCACACAGTCACAATCACACAATCACAATCACACAATCACTCAATCAGACAATCACACACTCACACAATCACACAATCACACGATCACACGATCACACAATCACACAATCACGCAATCACAATCACGGTCACTCAATCACGGTCACACAATCACGGTCACACAATCACACAATCACACAATAACACAATCACACAGTCACTATCACACAATCACACAATCACACAATCAGACAATCACACAATCACACAATCACAAAACCACACAATCACACAACCACACAATCACTCAATCACACAATCACACACTCACACAATCACACAGTCACAATCACACAATCTCACAATCACACAATCACACAATCACACAATCACACAATCACACAATCACACACTCACACAATCACACAATCACACAATCACACAATCACACAATCACACACTCACACAATCACACAGTCACAATCACACAATCACACAAGCACACAATCACTCAATCAGACAATCACACACTCACACAATCACACAATCACACAATCACACAATCACATAATCACACAATCACACAATCACACAATCACACAGTACACACAATCACAATCACACAATCACAATTACACAATCGCACAATCACACAATCGCACAATCACACAATCACACAATCACACAGTCACACAATCACACAATCACACAGTCACACAATCACACAATCACAGAATCACACAATCACACAATCGCACAATCACACGCTCACACAATCACACAGTCACAATCACACAATCACACAATCACACAATCACACAATCACACACTCACACAATCACACACACACACAATCACACAGTCACAATCACACAATCACACAATCACACAATCACACAATCACACAATCACAAAATCACACAATCACACAATCACACAGTCACACAATCACACAATCACAATCACGCAATCACACAATCACGATTGCACAATCACGATCACACAATCACGATCACACAATCACGATGACACAATCACGGTCACACAATCACGGTCACAAAATCACGGTCACACAATCACGGTCACACAATCGCGGTCACACAATCACGCAGTCACACAATCACACAGTCACACAATCACGCAGTCACACAATCACTCAATCACACAATCACACAATCACACAATCTCACAATCACACAATCACACAATCACACAATCACACAATCACACAATCACACAATCACACAATCACACAATCACACAATCACACACTCACAATCACACAATCACACAATCACACAATCACACAATCACACAATCACACAATCACACAATCACACAATCACACAACCACACAATCACACAACCACACAATCACACAACCACACAATCACACACTCACACAATCACACAGTCACAATCACACAATCACACAATCACACAATCACCTAACCACACAATCACACAATCACACAACCACACAACCACACAATCACACAAGCACACAATCACTCAATCAGACAATCACACACTCACACAATCACACAATCACACAATCACACAATCACACAATCACACAATCACACAATCACACAATCACACAATCACACAATCACACAATCACACAATCACACAATCACACACTCACACAATCACACAGTCACAATCACACAATCACAATCACACAATCACAATCACACAGTCACAATCACACAACCACAAACACACAATCACACAATCACACAATCACACAATCACACAATCACACAATCACACAATCACACAATCACACAATCACACAATCACACAATCACACAATCACACAATCACACAATCACACAATCACACAATCACACAATCACACAATCACACAATCACACAATCACACAATCACACAATCACACAACCACACAATCACACAAGCACACAATCACTCAATCACACAATCACACACTCATACAATCACACAGTCACAATCACACAATCACACAATCACCTAATCACACAATCACACAATCACACAACCACACAATCACACAATCACACAATCACACAACCACACACTCACACAATCACTCAATCACACAATCACACAATCACACAATCACAATCACACAATCACACAATCACACAAAAACACAATCACACAATCACACAATCACACAATCACACAATCACCTAATCACACAATCACACAATCACACAACCACACAATCACACAAGCACACAATCACTCAATCACACAATCACACACTCACACAATCACACAACCACACAATCACACAAGCACACAATCACTCAATCAGACAATCACACACTCACACAATCACACACTCACACAATCACACGATCACACAATCACACGATCACACAATCACACAATCACACAATCACACAATCACACAATCACACAATCACACAATCACACAATCACACAACCACACAATCACACAAGCACACAATCACTCAATCACACAATCACACAATCACACAATCACCTAATCACACAATCACACAATCACACAACCACACAATCACACAAGCACACAATCACTCAATCAGACAATCACACACTCACAATCACACAATCACACAATCACACAATCACACAATCACACAATCACACAATCACACAATCACACAATCACACAATCACACAATCACACAATCACACAATCACACAACCACACAATCACACAATCACACAATCACACAATCACACAATCACACAATCACACAATCACACAATCACACAGTCACACAATCACACAATCACAATCACGCAATCACACAATCACGATTGCACAATCACGATCACACAATCACGATCACACAATCACGATGACACAATCACGGTCACACAATCACGGTCACAAAATCACGGTCACACTATCACGGTCACACAATCGCGGTCACACAATCACGCAGTCACACAATCACACAGTCACACAATCACGCAGTCACACAATCACTCAATCACACAATCACACAATCACACAATCTCACAATCACACAATCACACAATCACACAATCACACAATCACACAATCACACAATCACACAATCACACAATCACACAATCACACAATCACACAATCACACAATCACACACTCACACAATCACACACTCACACAATCACACAGTCACAATCACACAATCACACAATCACACAATCACACAATCACAAAATCACACAACCACACAATCACACAGTCACAATCACACAATCACACAATCACACAATCACACACTCACACAATCACACAATCACACGATCACACAATCACACGATCACACGATCACACAATCACACAATCACGCAATCACAATCACGGTCACTCAATCACGGTCACACAATCACGGTCACACAATCACACAATCACACAATAACACAATCACACAGTCACTATCACACAATCACACAATCACACAATCAGACAATCACACAATCACACAACCACACAGTCACACAATCACACAACCACACAATCACACAAGCACACAATCACTCAATCACACAATCACACACTCACACAATCACACAGTCACAATCACACAGTCACAATCACACAATCACAATCACACAATCACACAATCACACAATCACACAATCACACAATCACACAATCACACAATCACACAATCACACAATCACACAATCACACAATCACACAATCACACAATCACACAATAACACAATCACACAATCACACAATCACACAATCACACAATCACCTAATCACACAATCACACAATCACACAACCACACAATCACACAAGCACACAATCACTCAATCACACAATCACACACTCACACAATCACACAACCACACAATCACACAAGCACACAATCACTCAATCAGACAATCACACACTCACACAATCACACACTCACACAATCACACGATCACACAATCACACGATCACACAATCACACAATCACACAATCACACAATCACACAATCACACAATCACACAACCACACAATCACACAAGCACACAATCACTCAATCACACAACCACACACTCACACAATCACACAGTCACAATCACACAATCACACAATCACACAATCACCTAATCACCTAATCACACAATCACACAATCACACAACCACACAATCACACAAGCACACAATCACTCAATCAGACAATCACACACTCACACAATCACACAATCACACAATCACACAACCACACAATCACACAATCACACAATCACACAATCACACAATCACACAATCACACAATCACACAATAACACAATCACACAATCACCTAATCACACAATCACACAATCACACAACCACACAATCACACAAGCACACAATCACTCAATCACACAATCACACACTCACACAATCACACAGTCACAATCACACAGTCACAATCACACAATCACAATCACACAATCACAATCACACAATCACACAATCACACAATCACACAATCACACAATCACACAATCACACAATCACACAATCACACAATCACACAATCACACAATCACACAATCACACAGTCACACAATCACACAATCACAATCACGCAATCACACAATCACGATTGCACAATCACGATCACACAATCACGATCACACAATCACGATGACACAATCACGGTCACACAATCACAGTCACAAAATCACGGTCACACAATCACGGTCACACAATCGCGGTCACACAATCACGCAGTCACACAATCACACAGTCACACAATCACGCAGTCACACAATCACTCAATCACACAATCACACAATCACACAATCTCACAATCACACAATCACACAATCACACAATCACACAATCACACAATCACACAATCACACAATCACACAATCACACAATCACACAATCACACAATCACACAATCACACAATCACACAATCACACACTCACACAATCACACACTCACACAATCACACAGTCACAATCACACAATCACACAATCACACAATCACACAATCACACAATCACAAAATCACACAACCACACAATCACACAGTCACAATCACACAATCACACAATCACACAATCACACACTCACACAATCACACAATCACACGATCACACAATCACACGATCACACGATCACACAATCACACAATCACGCAATCACAATCACGGTCACTCAATCACGGTCACACAATCACGGTCACACAATCACACAATCACACAATAACACAATCACACAGTCACTATCACACAATCACACAATCACACAATCAGACAATCACACAATCACACAATCACAAAACCACACAATCACACAACCACACAATCACTCAATCACACAATCACACACTCACACAATCACACAGTCACAATCACACAATCACACAATCACACAATCACACAATCACACAATCACACAATCACACAATCACACAATCACACAATCACACACTCACACAATCACACAATCACACAATCACACAATCACACAATCACACACTCACACAATCACACAGTCACAATCACACAATCACACAAGCACACAATCACTCAATCAGACAATCACACACTCACACAATCACACAATCACACAATCACACAATCACATAATCACACAATCACACAATCACACAATCACACAGTACACACAATCACAATCACACAATCACAATTACACAATCGCACAATCACACAATCGCACAATCACACAATCACACAATCACACAGTCACACAATCACACAATCACACAGTCACACAATCACACAATCACAGAATCACACAATCACACAATCACACAATCACACACTCACACAATCACACAGTCACAATCACACAATCACACAATCACACAATCACACAATCACACACTCACACAATCACACACACACACAATCACACAGTCACAATCACACAATCACACAATCACACAATCACACAATCACACAATCACAAAATCACACAATCACACAATCACACAGTCACACAATCACACAATCACAATCACGCAATCACACAATCACGATTGCACAATCACGATCACACAATCACGATCACACAATCACGATGACACAATCACGGTCACACAATCACGGTCACAAAATCACGGTCACACAATCACGGTCACACAATCGCGGTCACACAATCACGCAGTCACACAATCACACAGTCACACAATCACGCAGTCACACAATCACTCAATCACACAATCACACAATCACACAATCTCACAATCACACAATCACACAATCACACAATCACACAATCACACAATCACACAATCACACAATCACACAATCACACACTCACAATCACACAATCACACAATCACACAATCACACAATCACACAATCACACAATCACACAATCACACAATCACACAATCACACAACCACACAATCACACAATCACACAATCACACAATCACACAATCACACAATCACACAATCACACAATCACACAGTCACACAATCACACAATCACAATCACGCAATCACACAATCACGATTGCACAATCACGATCACACAATCACGATCACACAATCACGATGACACAATCACGGTCACACAATCACGGTCACAAAATCACGGTCACACAATCACGGTCACACAATCGCGGTCACACAATCACGCAGTCACACAATCACACAGTCACACAATCACGCAGTCACACAATCACTCAATCACACAATCACACAATCACACAATCTCACAATCACACAATCACACAATCACACAATCACACAATCACACAATCACACAATCACACAATCACACAATCACACAATCACACAATCACACAATCACACAATCACACAATCACACACTCACACAATCACACACTCACACAATCACACAGTCACAATCACACAATCACACAATCACACAATCACACAATCACAAAATCACACAACCACACAATCACACAGTCACAATCACACAATCACACAATCACACAATCACACACTCACACAATCACACAATCACACGATCACACAATCACACGATCACACGATCACACAATCACACAATCACGCAATCACAATCACGGTCACTCAATCACGGTCACACAATCACGGTCACACAATCACACAATCACACAATAACACAATCACACAATCACACAATCACACAATCAGACAATCACACAATCACACAACCACACAGTCACACAATCACACAACCACACAATCACACAAGCACACAATCACTCAATCACACAATCACACACTCACACAATCACACAGTCACAATCACACAGTCACAATCACACAATCACAATCACACAATCACACAATCACACAATCACACAATCACACAATCACACAATCACACAATCACACAATCACACAATCACACAATCACACAATCACACAATCACACAATCACACAATCACACAATAACACAATCACACAATCACACAATCACACAATCACACAATCACCTAATCACACAATCACACAATCACACAACCACACAATCACACAAGCACACAATCACTCAATCACACAATCACACACTCACACAATCACACAACCACACAATCACACAAGCACACAATCACTCAATCAGACAATCACACACTCACACAATCACACACTCACACAATCACACGATCACACAATCACACGATCACACAATCACACAATCACACAATCACACAATCACACAATCACACAATCACACAATCACACAATCACACAATCACACAACCACACAATCACACAAGCACACAATCACTCAATCACACAACCACACACTCACACAATCACACAGTCACAATCACACAATCACACAATCACACAATCACCTAATCACACAATCACACAATCACACAACCACACAATCACACAAGCACACAATCACTCAATCAGACAATCACACACTCACACAATCACACAATCACACAATCACACAATCACACAATCACACAATCACACAACCACACAATCACACAATCACACAATCACACAATCACACAATCACACAATCACACAATCACCTAATCACACAATCACACAATCACACAACCACACAATCACACAAGCACACAATCACTCAATCACACAATCACACACTCACACAATCACACAGTCACAATCACACAATCACACAATCACACAATCACCTAACCACACAATCACACAATCACACAACCACACAACCACACAATCACACAAGCACACAATCACTCAATCAGACAATCACACACTCACACAATCACACAATCACACAATCACACAATCACACAATCACACAATCACACAATCACACAATCACACAATCACACAATCACACAATCACACAATCACACACTCACACAATCACACAGTCACAATCACACAATCACAATCACACAATCACAATCACACAGTCACAATCACACAACCACAAACACACAATCACACAATCACACAATCACACAATCACACAATCACACAATCACACAATCACACAATCACACAATCACACAATCACACAATCACACAATCACACAATCACACAATCACACAATCACACAATCACACAATCACACAATCACACAATCACACAATCACACAATCACACAACCACACAATCACACAAGCACACAATCACTCAATCACACAATCACACACTCATACAATCACACAGTCACAATCACACAATCACACAATCACCTAATCACACAATCACACAATCACACAACCACACAATCACACAATCACACAATCACACAACCACACACTCACACAATCACTCAATCACACAATCACACAATCACACAATCACAATCACACAATCACAATTACACCATCACACAATCACACAATCTCACAATCACACAATCACACAATCACACAATCACACAATCACACAATCACACAATCGCACAATCACAATTACACAATCACACAATCACACAATCACACAATCACACAATCACACAATCACATACTCACACAATCACACAGACACAATCACACAATCACAATCACACGATCACAATCACACAACCACAATCACACAATCACAATCACACAATCACAATCACACAATCACAATCACACAATCACACAATCACAATCACACAATCACAATCACACAATCACAATCACACAATCACAATCACACAATCACAATCACACAATCACAATCACACAATCACAATCACACAATCACAATCACACAATCACAATCACACAATCACAATCACACAATCACAATCACACAATCACAATCACACAATCACAATCACACAATCACAATCACACAATCACAATCACACAATCACAATCACACAATCACAATCACACAATCACAATCACACAATCACAATCACACAATCACAATCACACAATCACAATCACACAATCACAATCACACAATCACAATCACACAATCACAATCACACAATCACAATCACACAATCACAATCACACAATCACAATCACACAATCACAATCACACAATCACAATCACACAATCACAATCACACAATCACAATCACACAATCACAATCACACAATCACAATCACACAATCACAATCACACAATCACAATCACACAATCACAATCACACAATCACAATCACACAATCACAATCACACAATCACAATCACACAATCACAATCACACAATCACAATCACACAATCACAATCACACAATCACAATCACACAATCACAATCACACAATCACAATCACACAATCACAATCACACAATCACAATCACACAATCACAATCACACAATCACAATCACACAATCACAATCACACAATCACAATCACACAATCACAATCACACAATCACAATCACACAATCACAATCACACAATCACAATCACACAATCACAATCACACAATCACACAATCACACACTCACACAATCACACACTCACACAATCACACAGTCACAATCACACAATCACACAATCACACAATCACACAATCACACAATCACACAATCACACAATCACACAATCACACAATCACACAATCACACAATCACACAATCACACACTCACAATCACACAATCACACATCACACAATCACACAATCACACAATCACACAATCACACAATCACACAATCACACAACCACACAATCACACAACCACACAATCACACAACCACACAATCACACACTCACACAATCACACAGTCACAATCACACAATCACACAATCACACAATCACCTAACCACACAATCACACAATCACACAACCACACAACCACACAATCACACAAGCACACAATCACTCAATCAGACAATCACACACTCACACAATCACACAATCACACAATCACACAATCACACAATCACACAATCACACAATCACACAATCACACAATCACACAATCACACAATCACACAATCACACACTCACACAATCACACAGTCACAATCACACAATCACAATCACACAATCACAATCACACAGTCACAATCACACAACCACAAACACACAATCACACAATCACACAATCACACAATCACACAATCACACAATCACACAATCACACAATCACACAATCACACAATCACACAATCACACAATCACACAATCACACAATCACACAATCACACAATCACACAATCACACAATCACACAATCACACAATCACACAATCACACAATCACACAACCACACAATCACACAAGCACACAATCACTCAATCACACAATCACACACTCATACAATCACACAGTCACAATCACACAATCACACAATCACCTAATCACACAATCACACAATCACACAACCACACAATCACACAATCACACAATCACACAACCACACACTCACACAATCACTCAATCACACAATCACACAATCACACAATCACAATCACACAATCACAATTACACCATCACACAATCACACAATCTCACAATCACACAATCACACAATCACACAATCACACAATCACACAATCACACAATCGCACAATCACAATTACACAATCACACAATCACACAATCACACAATCACACAATCACACAATCACACAATCACATACTCACACAATCACACAGACACCATCACACAATCACAATCACACGATCACAATCACACAACCACAATCACACAATCACAATCACACAATCACAATCACACAATCACAATCACACAATCACAATCACACAATCACACAATCACAATCACACAATCACAATCACACAATCACAATCACACAATCACAATCACACAATCACAATCACACAATCACAATCACACAATCACAATCACACAATCACAATCACACAATCACAATCACACAATCACAATCACACAATCACAATCACACAATCACAATCACACAATCACAATCACACAATCACAATCACACAATCACAATCACACAATCACAATCACACAATCACAAT
Source organism: Megachile rotundata (assembly GCF_050947335.1). Taxonomy (NCBI): domain Eukaryota; kingdom Metazoa; phylum Arthropoda; class Insecta; order Hymenoptera; family Megachilidae; genus Megachile; species Megachile rotundata. Next base: position 43,832 of record NW_027473588.1, on the reverse strand, counting down.
CACACAATCACAATCACACAATCACAATCACACAATCACAATCACACAATCACAATCACACAATCACAATCACACAATCACAATCACACAATCACAATCACACAATCACAATCACACAATCACAATCACACAATCACAATCACACAATCACAATCACACAATCACAATCACACAATCACAATCACACAATCACAATCACACAATCACAATCACACAATCACAATCACACAATCACAATCACACAATCACAATCACACAATCACAATCACACAATCACAATCACACAATCACAATCACACAATCACAATCACACAATCACAATCACACAATCACAATCACACAATCACAATCACACAATCACAATCACACAATCACAATCACACAATCACAATCACACAATCACAATCACACAATCACAATCACACAATCACAATCACACAATCACAATCACACAATCACAATCACACAATCACAATCACACAATCACAATCACACAATCACAATCACACAATCACAATCACACAATCACAATCACACAATCACAATCACACAATCACACAATCACACACTCACACAATCACACACTCACACAATCACACAGTCACAATCACACAATCACACAATCACACAATCACACAATCACAAAATCACACAACCACACAATCACACAGTCACAATCACACAATCACACAATCACACAATCACACACTCACACAATCACACAATCACACGATCACACAATCACACGATCACACGATCACACAATCACACAATCACGCAATCACAATCACGGTCACTCAATCACGGTCACACAATCACGGTCACACAATCACGGTCACAAAATCACGGTCACACTATCACGGTCACACAATCGCGGTCACACAATCACGCAGTCACACAATCACACAGTCACACAATCACGCAGTCACACAATCACTCAATCACACAATCACACAATCACACAATCTCACAATCACACACAATCACACAATCACACAATCACACAATCACACAATCACACAATCACACAATCACACAATCACACAATCACACAATCACACACTCACACAATCACACACTCACACAATCACACAGTCACAATCACACAATCACACAATCACACAATCACACAATCACAAAATCACACAACCACACAATCACACAGTCACAATCACACAATCACACAATCACACAATCACACACTCACACAATCACACAATCACACGATCACACAATCACACGATCACACGATCACACAATCACACAATCACGCAATCACAATCACGGTCACTCAATCACGGTCACACAATCACGGTCACACAATCACACAATCACACAATAACACAATCACACAGTCACTATCACACAATCACACAATCACACAATCAGACAATCACACAATCACACAACCACACAGTCACACAATCACACAACCACACAATCACACAAGCACACAATCACTCAATCACACAATCACACACTCACACAATCACACAGTCACAATCACACAGTCACAATCACACAATCACAATCACACAATCACACAATCACACAATCACACAATCACACAATCACACAATCACACAATCACACAATCACACAATCACACAATCACACAATCACACAATCACACAATCACACAATAACACAATCACACAATCACACAATCACACAATCACACAATCACCTAATCACACAATCACACAATCACACAACCACACAATCACACAAGCACACAATCACTCAATCACACAATCACACACTCACACAATCACACAACCACACAATCACACAAGCACACAATCACTCAATCAGACAATCACACACTCACACAATCACACACTCACACAATCACACGATCACACAATCACACGATCACACAATCACACAATCACACAATCACACAATCACACAATCACACAATCACACAACCACACAATCACACAAGCACACAATCACTCAATCACACAACCACACACTCACACAATCACACAGTCACAATCACACAATCACACAATCACACAATCACCTAATCACACAATCACACAATCACACAACCACACAATCACACAAGCACACAATCACTCAATCAGACAATCACACACTCACACAATCACACAATCACACAATCACACAACCACACAATCACACAATCACACAATCACACAATCACACAATCACACAATCACACAATCACACAATAACACAATCACACAATCACCTAATCACACAATCACACAATCACACAACCACACAATCACACAAGCACACAATCACTCAATCACACAATCACACACTCACACAATCACACAGTCACAATCACACAGTCACAATCACACAATCACAATCACACAATCACAATCACACAATCACACAATCACACAATCACACAATCACACAATCACACAATCACACAATCACACAATCACACAATCACACAATCACACAATCACACAATCACACAATCACACAGTCACACAATCACACAATCACAATCACGCAATCACACAATCACGATTGCACAATCACGATCACACAATCACGATCACACAATCACGATGACACAATCACGGTCACACAATCACAGTCACAAAATCACGGTCACACAATCACGGTCACACAATCGCGGTCACACAATCACGCAGTCACACAATCACACAGTCACACAATCACGCAGTCACACAATCACTCAATCACACAATCACACAATCACACAATCTCACAATCACACAATCACACAATCACACAATCACACAATCACACAATCACACAATCACACAATCACACAATCACACAATCACACAATCACACAATCACACAATCACACAATCACACAATCACACACTCACACAATCACACACTCACACAATCACACAGTCACAATCACACAATCACACAATCACACAATCACACAATCACAAAATCACACAACCACACAATCACACAGTCACAATCACACAATCACACAATCACACAATCACACACTCACACAATCACACAATCACACGATCACACAATCACACGATCACACGATCACACAATCACACAATCACGCAATCACAATCACGGTCACTCAATCACGGTCACACAATCACGGTCACACAATCACACAATCACACAATAACACAATCACACAGTCACTATCACACAATCACACAATCACACAATCAGACAATCACACAATCACACAATCACAAAACCACACAATCACACAACCACACAATCACTCAATCACACAATCACACACTCACACAATCACACAGTCACAATCACACAATCACACAATCACACAATCACACAATCACACAATCACACAATCACACAATCACACAATCACACACTCACACAATCACACAATCACACAATCACACAATCACACAATCACACACTCACACAATCACACAGTCACAATCACACAATCACACAAGCACACAATCACTCAATCAGACAATCACACACTCACACAATCACACAATCACACAATCACACAATCACATAATCACACAATCACACAATCACACAATCACACAGTACACACAATCACAATCACACAATCACAATTACACAATCGCACAATCACACAATCGCACAATCACACAATCACACAATCACACAGTCACACAATCACACAATCACACAGTCACACAATCACACAATCACAGAATCACACAATCACACAATCACACAATCACACACTCACACAATCACACAGTCACAATCACACAATCACACAATCACACAATCACACAATCACACACTCACACAATCACACACACACACAATCACACAGTCACAATCACACAATCACACAATCACACAATCACACAATCACACAATCACAAAATCACACAATCACACAATCACACAGTCACACAATCACACAATCACAATCACGCAATCACACAATCACGATTGCACAATCACGATCACACAATCACGATCACACAATCACGATGACACAATCACGGTCACACAATCACGGTCACAAAATCACGGTCACACAATCACGGTCACACAATCGCGGTCACACAATCACGCAGTCACACAATCACACAGTCACACAATCACGCAGTCACACAATCACTCAATCACACAATCACACAATCACACAATCTCACAATCACACAATCACACAATCACACAATCACACAATCACACAATCACACAATCACACAATCACACAATCACACACTCACAATCACACAATCACACAATCACACAATCACACAATCACACAATCACACAATCACACAATCACACAATCACACAATCACACAACCACACAATCACACAATCACACAATCACACAATCACACAATCACACAATCACACAATCACACAATCACACAGTCACACAATCACACAATCACAATCACGCAATCACACAATCACGATTGCACAATCACGATCACACAATCACGATCACACAATCACGATGACACAATCACGGTCACACAATCACGGTCACAAAATCACGGTCACACAATCACGGTCACACAATCGCGGTCACACAATCACGCAGTCACACAATCACACAGTCACACAATCACGCAGTCACACAATCACTCAATCACACAATCACACAATCACACAATCTCACAATCACACAATCACACAATCACACAATCACACAATCACACAATCACACAATCACACAATCACACAATCACACAATCACACAATCACACAATCACACAATCACACACTCACACAATCACACACTCACACAATCACACAGTCACAATCACACAATCACACAATCACACAATCACACAATCACAAAATCACACAACCACACAATCACACAGTCACAATCACACAATCACACAATCACACAATCACACACTCACACAATCACACAATCACACGATCACACAATCACACGATCACACGATCACACAATCACACAATCACGCAATCACAATCACGGTCACTCAATCACGGTCACACAATCACGGTCACACAATCACACAATCACACAATAACACAATCACACAATCACACAATCACACAATCAGACAATCACACAATCACACAACCACACAGTCACACAATCACACAACCACACAATCACACAAGCACACAATCACTCAATCACACAATCACACACTCACACAATCACACAGTCACAATCACACAGTCACAATCACACAATCACAATCACACAATCACACAATCACACAATCACACAATCACACAATCACACAATCACACAATCACACAATCACACAATCACACAATCACACAATCACACAATCACACAATCACACAATAACACAATCACACAATCACACAATCACACAATCACACAATCACCTAATCACACAATCACACAATCACACAACCACACAATCACACAAGCACACAATCACTCAATCACACAATCACACACTCACACAATCACACAACCACACAATCACACAAGCACACAATCACTCAATCAGACAATCACACACTCACACAATCACACACTCACACAATCACACGATCACACAATCACACGATCACACAATCACACAATCACACAATCACACAATCACACAATCACACAATCACACAATCACACAATCACACAATCACACAACCACACAATCACACAAGCACACAATCACTCAATCACACAACCACACACTCACACAATCACACAGTCACAATCACACAATCACACAATCACACAATCACCTAATCACACAATCACACAATCACACAACCACACAATCACACAAGCACACAATCACTCAATCAGACAATCACACACTCACACAATCACACAATCACACAATCACACAATCACACAATCACACAATCACACAACCACACAATCACACAATCACACAATCACACAATCACACAATCACACAATCACACAATCACCTAATCACACAATCACACAATCACACAACCACACAATCACACAAGCACACAATCACTCAATCACACAATCACACACTCACACAATCACACAGTCACAATCACACAGTCACAATCACACAATCACAATCACACAATCACAATCACACAATCACACAATCACACAATCACACAATCACACAATCACACAATCACACAATCACACAATCACACAATCACACAATCACACAATCACACAATCACACAATCACACAATCACACAATCACACAGTCACACAATCACACAATCACACAATCACGATTGCACAATCACGATCACACAATCACGATCACACAATCACGATGACACAATCACGGTCACACAATCACAGTCACAAAATCACGGTCACACAATCACGGTCACACAATCGCGGTCACACAATCACGCAGTCACACAATCACACAGTCACACAATCACGCAGTCACACAATCACTCAATCACACAATCACACAATCACACAATCTCACAATCACACAATCACACAATCACACAATCACACAATCACACAATCACACAATCACACAATCACACAATCACACAATCACACAATCACACAATCACACAATCACACAATCACACAATCACACACTCACACAATCACACACTCACACAATCACACAGTCACAATCACACAATCACACAATCACACAATCACACAATCACAAAATCACACAACCACACAATCACACAGTCACAATCACACAATCACACAATCACACAATCACTCAATCAGACAATCACACACTCACACAATCACACAATCACACGATCACACGATCACACAATCACACAATCACGCAATCACAATCACGGTCACTCAATCACGGTCACACAATCACGGTCACACAATCACACAATCACACAATAACACAATCACACAGTCACTATCACACAATCACACAATCACACAATCAGACAATCACACAATCACACAATCACAAAACCACACAATCACACAACCACACAATCACTCAATCACACAATCACACACTCACACAATCACACAGTCACAATCACACAATCTCACAATCACACAATCACACAATCACACAATCACACAATCACACAATCACACACTCACACAATCACACAATCACACAATCACACAATCACACAATCACACACTCACACAATCACACAGTCACAATCACACAATCACACAAGCACACAATCACTCAATCAGACAATCACACACTCACACAATCACACAATCACACAATCACACAATCACATAATCACACAATCACACAATCACACAATCACACAGTACACACAATCACAATCACACAATCACAATTACACAATCGCACAATCACACAATCGCACAATCACACAATCACACAATCACACAGTCACACAATCACACAATCACACAGTCACACAATCACACAATCACAGAATCACACAATCACACAATCACACAATCACACGCTCACACAATCACACAGTCACAATCACACAATCACACAATCACACAATCACACAATCACACACTCACACAATCACACACACACACAATCACACAGTCACAATCACACAATCACACAATCACACAATCACACAATCACACAATCACAAAATCACACAATCACACAATCACACAGTCACACAATCACACAATCACAATCACGCAATCACACAATCACGATTGCACAATCACGATCACACAATCACGATCACACAATCACGATGACACAATCACGGTCACACAATCACGGTCACAAAATCACGGTCACACAATCACGGTCACACAATCGCGGTCACACAATCACGCAGTCACACAATCACACAGTCACACAATCACGCAGTCACACAATCACTCAATCACACAATCACACAATCACACAATCTCACAATCACACAATCACACAATCACACAATCACACAATCACACAATCACACAATCACACAATCACACAATCACACAATCACACACTCACAATCACACAATCACACAATCACACAATCACACAATCACACAATCACACAATCACACAATCACACAATCACACAACCACACAATCACACAACCACACAATCACACAACCACACAATCACACACTCACACAATCACACAGTCACAATCACACAATCACACAATCACACAATCACCTAACCACACAATCACACAATCACACAACCACACAACCACACAGTCACACAATCACACAACCACACAATCACACAAGCACACAATCACTCAATCACACAATCACACAATCACACAATCACACAATCACACAATCACACAATCACACAATCACACAATCACACACTCACACAATCACACACTCACACAATCACACAGTCACAATCACACAATCACACAATCACACAATCACACAATCACAAAATCACACAACCACACAATCACACAGTCACAATCACACAATCACACAATCACACAATCACACACTCACACAATCACACAATCACACGATCACACAATCACACGATCACACGATCACACAATCACACAATCACGCAATCACAATCACGGTCACTCAATCACGGTCACACAATCACGGTCACACAATCGCGGTCACACAATCACGCAGTCACACAATCACACAGTCACACAATCACGCAGTCACACAATCACTCAATCACACAATCACACAATCACACAATCTCACAATCACACAATCACACAATCACACAATCACACAATCACACAATCACACAATCACACAATCACACAATCACACACTCACAATCACACAATCACACAATCACACAATCACACAATCACACAATCACACAATCACACAATCACACAATCACACAATCACACAACCACACAATCACACAATCACACAATCACACAATCACACAATCACACAATCACACAATCACACAATCACACAGTCACACAATCACACAATCACAATCACGCAATCACACAATCACGATTGCACAATCACGATCACACAATCACGATCACACAATCACGATGACACAATCACGGTCACACAATCACGGTCACAAAATCACGGTCACACAATCACGGTCACACAATCGCGGTCACACAATCACGCAGTCACACAATCACACAGTCACACAATCACGCAGTCACACAATCACTCAATCACACAATCACACAATCACACAATCTCACAATCACACAATCACACAATCACACAATCACACAATCACACAATCACACAATCACACAATCACACAATCACACAATCACACAATCACACAATCACACAATCACACACTCACACAATCACACACTCACACAATCACACAGTCACAATCACACAATCACACAATCACACAATCACACAATCACAAAATCACACAACCACACAATCACACAGTCACAATCACACAATCACACAATCACACAATCACACACTCACACAATCACACAATCACACGATCACACAATCACACGATCACACGATCACACAATCACACAATCACGCAATCACAATCACGGTCACTCAATCACGGTCACACAATCACGGTCACACAATCACACAATCACACAATAACACAATCACACAATCACACAATCACACAATCAGACAATCACACAATCACACAACCACACAGTCACACAATCACACAACCACACAATCACACAAGCACACAATCACTCAATCACACAATCACACACTCACACAATCACACAGTCACAATCACACAGTCACAATCACACAATCACAATCACACAATCACACAATCACACAATCACACAATCACACAATCACACAATCACACAATCACACAATCACACAATCACACAATCACACAATCACACAATCACACAATCACACAATAACACAATCACACAATCACACAATCACACAATCACACAATCACCTAATCACACAATCACACAATCACACAACCACACAATCACACAAGCACACAATCACTCAATCACACAATCACACACTCACACAATCACACAACCACACAATCACACAAGCACACAATCACTCAATCAGACAATCACACACTCACACAATCACACACTCACACAATCACACGATCACACAATCACACGATCACACAATCACACAATCACACAATCACACAATCACACAATCACACAATCACACAATCACACAATCACACAATCACACAACCACACAATCACACAAGCACACAATCACTCAATCACACAACCACACACTCACACAATCACACAGTCACAATCACACAATCACACAATCACACAATCACCTAATCACACAATCACACAATCACACAACCACACAATCACACAAGCACACAATCACTCAATCAGACAATCACACACTCACACAATCACACAATCACACAATCACACAATCACACAATCACACAATCACACAACCACACAATCACACAATCACACAATCACACAATCACACAATCACACAATCACACAATCACCTAATCACACAATCACACAATCACACAACCACACAATCACACAAGCACACAATCACTCAATCACACAATCACACACTCACACAATCACACAGTCACAATCACACAGTCACAATCACACAATCACAATCACACAATCACAATCACACAATCACACAATCACACAATCACACAATCACACAATCACACAATCACACAATCACACAATCACACAATCACACAATCACACAATCACACAATCACACAATCACACAATCACACAATCACACAATCACACAGTCACACAATCACACAATCACACAATCACGATTGCACAATCACGATCACACAATCACGATCACACAATCACGATGACACAATCACGGTCACACAATCACAGTCACAAAATCACGGTCACACAATCACGGTCACACAATCGCGGTCACACAATCACGCAGTCACACAATCACACAGTCACACAATCACGCAGTCACACAATCACTCAATCACACAATCACACAATCACACAATCTCACAATCACACAATCACACAATCACACAATCACACAATCACACAATCACACAATCACACAATCACACAATCACACAATCACACAATCACACAATCACACTATCACACAATCACACAATCACACACTCACACAATCACACACTCACACAATCACACAGTCACAATCACACAATCACACAATCACACAATCACACAATCACAAAATCACACAACCACACAATCACACAGTCACAATCACACAATCACACAATCACACAATCACTCAATCAGACAATCACACACTCACACAATCACACAATCACACGATCACACGATCACACAATCACACAATCACGCAATCACAATCACGGTCACTCAATCACGGTCACACAATCACGGTCACACAATCACACAATCACACAATAACACAATCACACAGTCACTATCACACAATCACACAATCACACAATCAGACAATCACACAATCACACAATCACAAAACCACACAATCACACAACCACACAATCACTCAATCACACAATCACACACTCACACAATCACACAGTCACAATCACACAATCTCACAATCACACAATCACACAATCACACAATCACACAATCACACAATCACACACTCACACAATCACACAATCACACAATCACACAATCACACAATCACACACTCACACAATCACACAGTCACAATCACACAATCACACAAGCACACAATCACTCAATCAGACAATCACACACTCACACAATCACACAATCACACAATCACACAATCACATAATCACACAATCACACAATCACACAATCACACAGTACACACAATCACAATCACACAATCACAATTACACAATCGCACAATCACACAATCGCACAATCACACAATCACACAATCACACAGTCACACAATCACACAATCACACAGTCACACAATCACACAATCACAGAATCACACAATCACACAATCACACAATCACACGCTCACACAATCACACAGTCACAATCACACAATCACACAATCACACAATCACACAATCACACACTCACACAATCACACACACACACAATCACACAGTCACAATCACACAATCACACAATCACACAATCACACAATCACACAATCACAAAATCACACAATCACACAATCACACAGTCACACAATCACACAATCACAATCACGCAATCACACAATCACGATTGCACAATCACGATCACACAATCACGATCACACAATCACGATGACACAATCACGGTCACACAATCACGGTCACAAAATCACGGTCACACAATCACGGTCACACAATCGCGGTCACACAATCACGCAGTCACACAATCACACAGTCACACAATCACGCAGTCACACAATCACTCAATCACACAATCACACAATCACACAATCTCACAATCACACAATCACACAATCACACAATCACACAATCACACAATCACACAATCACACAATCACACAATCACACAATCACACACTCACAATCACACAATCACACAATCACACAATCACACAATCACACAATCACACAATCACACAATCACACAATCACACAACCACACAATCACACAACCACACAATCACACAACCACACAATCACACACTCACACAATCACACAGTCACAATCACACAATCACACAATCACACAATCACCTAACCACACAATCACACAATCACACAACCACACAACCACACAATCACACAAGCACACAATCACTCAATCAGACAATCACACACTCACACAATCACACAATCACACAATCACACAATCACACAATCACACAATCACACAATCACACAATCACACAATCACACAATCACACAATCACACAATCACACACTCACACAATCACACAGTCACAATCACACAATCACAATCACACAATCACAATCACACAGTCACAATCACACAACCACAAACACACAATCACACAATCACACAATCACACAATCACACAATCACACAATCACACAATCACACAATCACACAATCACACAATCACACAATCACACAATCACACAATCACACAATCACACAATCACACAATCACACAATCACACAATCACACAATCACACAATCACACAATCACACAATCACACAACCACACAATCACACAAGCACACAATCACTCAATCACACAATCACACACTCATACAATCACACAGTCACAATCACACAATCACACAATCACCTAATCACACAATCACACAATCACACAACCACACAATCACACAATCACACAATCACACAACCACACACTCACACAATCACTCAATCACACAATCACACAATCACACAATCACAATCACACAATCACAATTACACCATCACACAATCACACAATCTCACAATCACACAATCACACAATCACACAATCACACAATCACACAATCACACAATCGCACAATCACAATTACACAATCACACAATCACACAATCACACAATCACACAATCACACAATCACACAATCACATACTCACACAATCACACAGACACAATCACACAATCACAATCACACGATCACAATCACACAACCACAATCACACAATCACAATCACACAATCACAATCACACAATCACAATCACACAATCACAATCACACAATCACACAATCACACAATCACAATCACACAAACACAATCACACAATCACAATCACACAATCACAATCACACAATCACAATCACACAATCACAATCACACAATCACAATCACACAATCACAATCACACAATCACAATCACACAATCACAATCACACAATCACAATCACACAATCACAATCACACAATCACAATCACACAATCACAATCACACAATCACAATCACACAATCACAATCACACAATCACAATCACACAATCACAATCACACAATCACAATCACACAATCACAATCACACAATCACAATCACACAATCACAATCACACAATCACAATCACACAATCACAATCACACAATCACAATCACACAATCACAATCACACAATCACAATCACACAATCACAATCACACAATCACAATCACACAATCACAATCACACAATCACAATCACACAATCACAATCACACAATCACAATCACACAATCACAATCACACAATCACAATCACACAATCACAATCACACAATCACAATCACACAATGACAATCACACAATCACAATCACACAATCACAATCACACAATCACAATCACACAATCACAATCACACAATCACAATCACACAATCACAATCACACAATCACAATCACACAATCACAATCACACAATCACAATCACACAATCACACAATCACACAATCACACAACCACACAATCACTCAATCACACAATCACACAATCACACAATCACACAGTCACAATCACACAATCACACAATCACACAATCACACAATCACACACTCACACAATCACACAATCACACAATCACACAATCACACAATCACACAATCACACACTCACACAATCACACAGTCACAATCAAACAATCACAATCACACAATCACAATCACACAGTCACAATCACACAACCACAATCACACAATCACACAATCACACAATCACACAATCACACAATCACACAATCACACAATCACACAATCACACAACCACACAATCACACAAGCACACAATCACTCAATCACACAATCACACACTCACACAATCACACAGTCACAATCACACAATCACACAATCACACAATCACCTAATCACACAATCACACAATCACACAACCACACAATCACACAAGCACACAATCACTCAATCAGACAATCACACACTCACACAATCACACAATCACACAATCACACAATCACACAATCACACAATCACACAATCACACAATCACACAATCACACAATCACACAATCACCTAATCACACAATCACACAATCACACAACCACACAATCACACAAGCACACAATCACTTAATCAGACAATCACACACTCACACAATCACACAATCACACAATCACACAATCACACAATCACACAATCACACAATCACACAATCACACAATCACACAATCACACAATCACACAATAACACAATCACACAATCACACAATCACACAATCACACAATCACCTAATCACACAATCACACAATCACACAACCACACAATCACACAAGCACACAATCACTCAATCACACAATCACACACTCACACAATCACACCTTCACAATCACACAGTCACAATCACACAATCACAATCACACAATCACAATCACACAATCACACAATCACACAATAACACAATCACACAATCACACAATCACACAATCACACAATCACACAATCACACAATCACACAATCACACAATCACACAATCACACAATCACACAATCACACAATCACACAATCACACAATCACACAATCACACAATCACACAATCACACAATCACACAGTCACACAATCACACAATCACAATCACGCAATCACACAATCACGATTGCACAATCACGATCACACAATCACGATCACACAATCACGATGACACAATCACGGTCACACAATCACGGTCACAAAATCACGGTCACACAATCACGGTCACACAATCGCGGTCACACAATCACGCAGTCACACAATCACACAGTCACACAATCACGCAGTCACACAATCACTCAATCACACAATCACACAATCACACAATCTCACAATCACACAATCACACAATCACACAATCACACAATCACACAATCACACAATCACACAATCACACAATCACACAATCACACAATCACACAATCACACAATCACACAATCACACAATCACACACTCACACAATCACACACTCACACAATCACACAGTCACAATCACACAATCACACAATCACACAATCACACAATCACACAATCACACAATCACACAATCACACAATCACACAATCACACAATCACACAATCACACAACCACACAATCACACAAGCACACAATCACTCAATCACACAATCACACACTCACACAATCACACAGTCACAATCACACAATCACACAATCACACAATCACCTAATCACACAATCACACAATCACACAACCACACAATCACACAAGCACACAATCACTCAATCAGACAATCACACACTCACACAATCACACAATCACACAATCACACAATCACACAATCACACAATCACACAATCACACAATCACACAATCACACAATCACACAATCACACAATAACACAATCACACAATCACCTAATCACACAATCACACAATCACACAACCACACAATCACACAAGCACACAATCACTCAATCACACAATCACACACTCACACAATCACACAGTCACAATCACACAGTCACAATCACACAATCACAATCACACAATCACAATCACACAATCACACAATCACACAATCACACAATCACACAATCACACAATCACACAATCACACAATCACACAATCACACAATCACACAATCACACAATCACACAGTCACACAATCACACAATCACAATCACGCAATCACACAATCACGATTGCACAATCACGATCACACAATCACGATCACACAATCACGATGACACAATCACGGTCACACAATCACGGTCACAAAATCACGGTCACACAATCACGGTCACACAATCGCGGTCACACAATCACGCAGTCACACAATCACACAGTCACACAATCACGCAGTCACACAATCACTCAATCACACAATCACACAATCACACAATCACACAATCTCACAATCACACAATCACACAGTCACAATCACACAATCACACAAGCACACAATCACACAATCACACAATCACACAATCACACAATCACACAATCACACACTCACACAATCACACACTCACACAATCACACAGTCACAATCACACAATCACACAATCACACAATCACAAAATCACACAACCACACAATCACACAGTCACAATCACACAATCACACAATCACACAATCACACACTCACACAATCACACAATCACACGATCACACAATCACACGATCACACGATCACACAATCACACAATCACGCAATCACAATCACGGTCACTCAATCACGGTCACACAATCACGGTCACACAATCACACAATCACACAATAACACAATCACACAGTCACTATCACACAATCACACAATCACACAATCAGACAATCACACAATCACACAACCACACAATCACACAATCACACAACCACACAATCACACAAGCACACAATCACTCAATCACACAATCACACAATCACACAATCACACAATCACACAATCACACACTCACACAATCACACAATCACACAATCACACAATCACACAATCACACACTCACACAATCACACAGTCACAATCACACAATCACACAAGCACACAATCACTCAATCAGACAATCTCACACTCACACAATCACACAATCACACAATCACACAATCACATAATCACACAATCACACAATCACACAATCACACAGTACACACAATCACAATCACACAATCACAACTACACAATCGCACAATCACACAATCGCACAATCACACAATCACACAATCACACAGTCACACAATCACACAATCACACAATCACACAACCACACAATCACACAAGCACACAATCACTCAATCACAAAATCACACACTCATACAACCACACAGTCACAATCACACAATCACACAATCACCTAATCACACAATCACACAATCACACAACCACACAATCACACAATCACACAATCACACAACCACACACTCACACAATCACTCAATCACACAATCACACAATCACACAATCACAATCACACAATCACAATTACACCATCACACAATCACACAATCTCACAATCACACAATCACACAATCACACAATCACACAATCACACAATCACACAATCGCACAATCACAATTACACAATCACACAATCACACAATCACACAATCACACAATCACACAATCACATACTCACACAATCACACAGACACAATCACACAATCACAATCACACAATCACAATCACACAACCACAATCACACAATCACAATCACACAATCACAATCACACAATCACCATCACACAATCACAATCACACAATCACACAATCACAATCACACAATCACAATCACACAATCACAATCACACAATCACAATCACACAATCACAATCACACAATCACAATCACACAATCACAATCACACAATCACAATCACACAATCACAATCACACAATCACAATCACACAATCACAATCACACAATCACAATCACACAATCACAATCACACAATCACAATCACACAATCACAATCACACAATCACAATCACACAATCACAATCACACAATCACAATCACACAATCACAATCACACAATCACAATCACACAATCACAATCACACAATCACAATCACACAATCACAATCACACAATCACAATCACACAATCACAATCACACAATCACAATCACACAATCACAATCACACAATCACAATCACACAATCACAATCACACAATCACAATCACACAATCACAATCACACAATCACAATCACACAATCACAATCACACAATCACAATCACACAATCACAATCACACAATCACAATCACACAATCACAATCACACAATCACAATCACACAATCACAATCACACAATCACAATCACACAATCACAATCACACAATCACAATCACACAATCACAATCACACAATCACAATCACACAATCACAATCACACAATCACAATCACACAATCACAATCACACAATCACAATCACACAATCACAATCACACAATCACAATCACACAATCACAATCACACAATCACAATCACACAATCACAATCACACAATCACAATCACACAATCACAATCACACAATCACAATCACACAATCACAATCACACAATCACAATCACACAATCACAATCACACAATCACAATCACACAATCACAATCACACAATCACAATCACACAATCACAATCACACAATCACAATCACACAATCACAATCACACAATCACAATCACACAATCACAATCACACAATCACAATCACAATCACACAATCACAATCACACAATCACAATCACACAATCACAATCACACAATCACAATCACACAATCACAATCACACAATCACAATCACACAATCACAATCACACAATCACAATCACACAATCACAATCACACAATCACAATCACACAATCACAATCACACAATCACAATCACACAATCACAATCACACAATCACAATCACACAATCACAATCACACAATCACAATCACACAATCACAATCACACAATCACAATCACACAATCACACAATCACACAATCACACAATCACACAATCACACAATCACACAATCACACAATCACACAATCAAACAATCACACAATCACACAATCACACAATCACACAATCACACAATCACACAATCACACAATCACACAATCAAACAATCACACAATCACACAATCACACACTCATACAATCACACAGTCACAATCACACAATCACACAATCACCTAATCACACAATCACACAATCACACAACCACACAATCACACAACCACACAATCACACAACCACACACTCACACAATCACTCAATCACACAATCACACAATCACACAATCACAATCACACAATCACAATTACACCATCACACAATCACACAATCTCACAATCACACAATCACACAATCACACAATCACACAATCACACAATCGCACAATCACAATTACACAATCACACAATCACACAATCACACAATCACACAATCACACAATCACATACTCACACAATCACACAGACACAATCACACAATCACAATCACACAATCACAATCACACAACCACAATCACACAATCACACAATCACACAATCACACAATCACACAATCACACAATCACACAATCACACAATCACACAATCACACAATCACACAATCACACAATCACACAACCACACAATCACACAACCACACAATCACTCAATCACACAATCACACACTCACACAATCACACAACCACACAATCTAACAACCACACAATCACACAACCACCCAATCACTCAATCACACAATCACACACTCACACAATCACACAGTCACAATCACACAATCACAATCACACAATCACACAATCACACAACCACACAATCACACACTCACACAATCACACAATCACACAATCACACATTCACACACTCACACAATCACACAGTCACAATCACACAATCACAATCACACAATCACACAATCACACAATCACACAATCACACAATCACACAATCACCTAATCACACAATCACACAATCACACAACCACACAATCACACAAGCACACAATCACTCAATCACACAATCACACACTCACACAATCACACAGTCACAGTCACACAATCACAATCACACAATCACAATCACACAATCACACAATCACACAATCACACAATCACACAATCACACAATCACACAATCACACAATCACACAATCACACAATCACCTAATCACACAATCACACAATCACACAACCACACAATCACACAAGCACACAATCACTCAATCAGACAATCACACACTCACAATCACACAATCACACAATCACACAATCACACAATCACACAATCACACAATCACACAATCACACAATCACACAATCACACAATCACACAATCACACAATCACACAATCACACAATCACACAATCACACAACCACACAATCACACAACCACACAATCACACAACCACACAATCACACACTCACACAATCACACAGTCACAATCACACAATCACACAATCACACAATCACACAATCACCTAATCACACAATCAAACAATCACACAATCACACAATCACACAATCACACAATCACACAATCACACAATCACACAATCACACAGTCACACAATCACACAATCACAATCACGCAATCACACAATCACGATTGCACAATCACGATCACACAATCACGATCACACAATCACGATGACACAATCACGGTCACACAATCACGGTCACAAAATCACGGTCACACAATCACGGTCACACAATCGCGGTCACACAATCACGCAGTCACCCAATCACACAGTCACACAATCACGCAGTCACACAATCACTCAATCACACAATCACACAATCACACAATCTCACAATCACACAATCACACAATCACACAATCACACAATCACACAATCACACAATCACACACTCACACAATCACACAGTCACAATCACACAATCACACAATCACACAATCACACAATCACACAATCACACAATCACACAATCACACAATCACACAATCACACAATCACACAATCACACAACCACACAATCACACAATCACACAATCACACAGTCACACAATCACACAATCACAATCACGCAATCACACAATCACGATTGCACAATCACGATCACACAATCACGATCACACAATCACGATGACACAATCACGGTCACACAATCACGGTCACAAAATCACGGTCACACAATCACGGTCACACAATCGCGGTCACACAATCACGCAGTCACACAATCACACAGTCACACAATCACGCAGTCACACAATCACTCAATCACACAATCACACAATCACACAATCTCACAATCACACAATCACACAATCACACAATCACACAATCACACAATCACACAATCACACAATCACACAATCACACAATCACACAATCACACACTCACACAATCACACACTCACACAATCACACAGTCACAATCACACAATCACACAATCACACAATCACACAATCACAAAATCACACAACCACACAATCACACAGTCACAATCACACAATCACACAATCACACAATCACACAATCACACAATCACACAATCACACGGTCACACAATCACACGATCACACAATCACACAATCACACAATCACACAATCACACAATCACACAATCACACAATCACACAATCACACAAAAACACAATCACACAATCACACAATCACACAATCACACAATCACACAATCACCTAATCACACAATCACACAATCACACAACCACACAATCACACAAGCACACAATCACTCAATCACACAATCACACACTCACACAATCACACAACCACACAATCACACAAGCACACAATCACTCAATCAGACAATCACACACTCACACAATCACACACTCACACAATCACACGATCACACAATCACACGATCACACAATCACACAATCACACAATCACACAATCACACAATCACACAATCACACAATCACACAATCACACAATCACACAACCACACAATCACACAAGCACACAATCACTCAATCACACAATCACACAATCACACAATCACACAATCACCTAATCACACAATCACACAATCACACAACCACACAATCACACAAGCACACAATCACTCAATCAGACAATCACACACTCACAATCACACAATCACACAATCACACAATCACACAATCACACAATCACACAATCACACAATCACACAATCACACAATCACACAATCACACAATCACACAATCACACAATCACACAACCACACAATCACACAATCACACAATCACACAATCACACAATCACACAATCACACAATCACACAATCACACAGTCACACAATCACACAATCACAATCACGCAATCACACAATCACGATTGCACAATCACGATCACACAATCACGATCACACAATCACGATGACACAATCACGGTCACACAATCACGGTCACAAAATCACGGTCACACTATCACGGTCACACAATCGCGGTCACACAATCACGCAGTCACACAATCACACAGTCACACAATCACGCAGTCACACAATCACTCAATCACACAATCACACAATCACACAATCTCACAATCACACAATCACACAATCACACAATCACACAATCACACAATCACACAATCACACAATCACACAATCACACAATCACACAATCACACAATCACACAATCACACACTCACACAATCACACACTCACACAATCACACAGTCACAATCACACAATCACACAATCACACAATCACACAATCACAAAATCACACAACCACACAATCACACAGTCACAATCACACAATCACACAATCACACAATCACACACTCACACAATCACACAATCACACGATCACACAATCACACGATCACACGATCACACAATCACACAATCACGCAATCACAATCACGGTCACTCAATCACGGTCACACAATCACGGTCACACAATCACACAATCACACAATAACACAATCACACAGTCACTATCACACAATCACACAATCACACAATCAGACAATCACACAATCACACAACCACACAGTCACACAATCACACAACCACACAATCACACAAGCACACAATCACTCAATCACACAATCACACACTCACACAATCACACAGTCACAATCACACAGTCACAATCACACAATCACAATCACACAATCACACAATCACACAATCACACAATCACACAATCACACAATCACACAATCACACAATCACACAATCACACAATCACACAATCACACAATCACACAATCACACAATCACACAATCACACAATAACACAATCACACAATCACACAATCACACAATCACACAATCACCTAATCACACAATCACACAATCACACAACCACACAATCACACAAGCACACAATCACTCAATCACACAATCACACACTCACACAATCACACAACCACACAATCACACAAGCACACAATCACTCAATCAGACAATCACACACTCACACAATCACACACTCACACAATCACACGATCACACAATCACACGATCACACAATCACACAATCACACAATCACACAATCACACAATCACACAATCACACAACCACACAATCACACAAGCACACAATCACTCAATCACACAACCACACACTCACACAATCACACAGTCACAATCACACAATCACACAATCACACAATCACCTAATCACACAATCACACAATCACACAACCACACAATCACACAAGCACACAATCACTCAATCAGACAATCACACACTCACACAATCACACAATCACACAATCACACAACCACACAATCACACAATCACACAATCACACAATCACACAATCACACAATCACACAATCACACAATAACACAATCACACAATCACCTAATCACACAATCACACAATCACACAACCACACAATCACACAAGCACACAATCACTCAATCACACAATCACACACTCACACAATCACACAGTCACAATCACACAGTCACAATCACACAATCACAATCACACAATCACAATCACACAATCACACAATCACACAATCACACAATCACACAATCACACAATCACACAATCACACAATCACACAATCACACAATCACACAATCACACAATCACACAATCACACAATCACACAATCACACAGTCACACAATCACACAATCACAATCACGCAATCACACAATCACGATTGCACAATCACGATCACACAATCACGATCACACAATCACGATGACACAATCACGGTCACACAATCACAGTCACAAAATCACGGTCACACAATCACGGTCACACAATCGCGGTCACACAATCACGCAGTCACACAATCACACAGTCACACAATCACGCAGTCACACAATCACTCAATCACACAATCACACAATCACACAATCTCACAATCACACAATCACACAATCACACAATCACACAATCACACAATCACACAATCACACAATCACACAATCACACAATCACACAATCACACAATCACACAATCACACAATCACACAATCACACACTCACACAATCACACACTCACACAATCACACAGTCACAATCACACAATCACACAATCACACAATCACACAATCACAAAATCACACAACCACACAATCACACAGTCACAATCACACAATCACACAATCACACAATCACACACTCACACAATCACACAATCACACGATCACACAATCACACGATCACACGATCACACAATCACACAATCACGCAATCACAATCACGGTCACTCAATCACGGTCACACAATCACGGTCACACAATCACACAATCACACAATAACACAATCACACAGTCACTATCACACAATCACACAATCACACAATCAGACAATCACACAATCACACAATCACAAAACCACACAATCACACAACCACACAATCACTCAATCACACAATCACACACTCACACAATCACACAGTCACAATCACACAATCACACAATCACACAATCACACAATCACACAATCACACAATCACACAATCACACAATCACACACTCACACAATCACACAATCACACAATCACACAATCACACAATCACACACTCACACAATCACACAGTCACAATCACACAATCACACAAGCACACAATCACTCAATCAGACAATCACACACTCACACAATCACACAATCACACAATCACACAATCACATAATCACACAATCACACAATCACACAATCACACAGTACACACAATCACAATCACACAATCACAAAATCACACAATCACACAATCACACAGTCACACAATCACACAATCACAATCACGCAATCACACAATCACGATTGCACAATCACGATCACACAATCACGATCACACAATCACGATGACACAATCACGGTCACACAATCACGGTCACAAAATCACGGTCACACAATCACGGTCACACAATCGCGGTCACACAATCACGCAGTCACACAATCACACAGTCACACAATCACGCAGTCACACAATCACTCAATCACACAATCACACAATCACACAATCTCACAATCACACAATCACACAATCACACAATCACACAATCACACAATCACACAATCACACAATCACACAATCACACACTCACAATCACACAATCACACAATCACACAATCACACAATCACACAATCACACAATCACACAATCACACAATCACACAATCACACAACCACACAATCACACAATCACACAATCACACAATCACACAATCACACAATCACACAATCACACAATCACACAGTCACACAATCACACAATCACAATCACGCAATCACACAATCACGATTGCACAATCACGATCACACAATCACGATCACACAATCACGATGACACAATCACGGTCACACAATCACGGTCACAAAATCACGGTCACACAATCACGGTCACACAATCGCGGTCACACAATCACGCAGTCACACAATCACACAGTCACACAATCACGCAGTCACACAATCACTCAATCACACAATCACACAATCACACAATCTCACAATCACACAATCACACAATCACACAATCACACAATCACACAATCACACAATCACACAATCACACAATCACACAATCACACAATCACACAATCACACAATCACACACTCACACAATCACACACTCACACAATCACACAGTCACAATCACACAATCACACAATCACACAATCACACAATCACAAAATCACACAACCACACAATCACACAGTCACAATCACACAATCACACAATCACACAATCACACACTCACACAATCACACAATCACACGATCACACAATCACACGATCACACGATCACACAATCACACAATCACGCAATCACAATCACGGTCACTCAATCACGGTCACACAATCACGGTCACACAATCACACAATCACACAATAACACAATCACACAATCACACAATCACACAATCAGACAATCACACAATCACACAACCACACAGTCACACAATCACACAACCACACAATCACACAAGCACACAATCACTCAATCACACAATCACACACTCACACAATCACACAGTCACAATCACACAGTCACAATCACACAATCACAATCACACAATCACACAATCACACAATCACACAATCACACAATCACACAATCACACAATCACACAATCACACAATCACACAATCACACAATCACACAATCACACAATCACACAATAACACAATCACACAATCACACAATCACACAATCACACAATCACCTAATCACACAATCACACAATCACACAACCACACAATCACACAAGCACACAATCACTCAATCACACAATCACACACTCACACAATCACACAACCACACAATCACACAAGCACACAATCACTCAATCAGACAATCACACACTCACACAATCACACACTCACACAATCACACGATCACACAATCACACGATCACACAATCACACAATCACACAATCACACAATCACACAATCACACAATCACACAATCACACAATCACACAACCACACAATCACACAAGCACACAATCACTCAATCACACAACCACACACTCACACAATCACACAGTCACAATCACACAATCACACAATCACACAATCACCTAATCACACAATCACACAATCACACAACCACACAATCACACAAGCACACAATCACTCAATCAGACAATCACACACTCACACAATCACACAATCACACAATCACACAATCACACAATCACACAATCACACAACCACACAATCACACAATCACACAATCACACAATCACACAATCACACAATCACACAATCACCTAATCACACAATCACACAATCACACAACCACACAATCACACAAGCACACAATCACTCAATCACACAATCACACACTCACACAATCACACAGTCACAATCACACAGTCACAATCACACAATCACAATCACACAATCACAATCACACAATCACACAATCACACAATCACACAATCACACAATCACACAATCACACAATCACACAATCACACAATCACACAATCACACAATCACACAATCACACAATCACACAATCACACAATCACACAATCACACAATCACACAATCACACAGTCACACAATCACACAATCACACAATCACACAATCACACAGTCACAATCACACAATCACACAATCACACAATCACACAGTCACAATCACACAATCACACAAGCACACAATCACTCAATCAGACAATCACACACTCACACAATCACACAATCACACAATCACACAATCACATAATCACACAATCACACAATCACACAATCACACAGTACACACAATCACAATCACACAATCACAATTACACAATCGCACAATCACACAATCGCACAATCACACAATCACACAATCACACAGTCACACAATCACACAATCACACAGTCACACAATCACACAATCACAGAATCACACAATCACACAATCACACAATCACACACTCACACAATCACACAGTCACAATCACACAATCACACAATCACACAATCACACAATCACACACTCACACAATCACACACACACACAATCACACAGTCACAATCACACAATCACACAATCACACAATCACACAATCACACAATCACAAAATCACACAATCACACAATCACACAGTCACACAATCACACAATCACAATCACGCAATCACACAATCACGATTGCACAATCACGATCACACAATCACGATCACACAATCACGATGACACAATCACGGTCACACAATCACGGTCACAAAATCACGGTCACACAATCACGGTCACACAATCGCGGTCACACAATCACGCAGTCACACAATCACACAGTCACACAATCACGCAGTCACACAATCACTCAATCACACAATCACACAATCACACAATCTCACAATCACACAATCACACAATCACACAATCACACAATCACACAATCACACAATCACACAATCACACAATCACACAATCACACAATCACACAATCACACAATCACACAATCACACAATCACACACTCACACAATCACACAGTCACAATCACACAATCACAATCACACAATCACAATCACACAGTCACAATCACACAACCACAAACACACAATCACACAATCACACAATCACACAATCACACAATCACACAATCACACAATCACACAATCACACAATCACACAATCACACAATCACACAATCACACAATCACACAATCACACAATCACACAATCACACAATCACACAATCACACAATCACACAATCACACAATCACACAATCACACAATCACACAATCACACAATCACACAATCACACAATCACACAACCACACAATCACACAAGCACACAATCACTCAATCACACAATCACACACTCATACAATCACACAGTCACAATCACACAATCACACAATCACCTAATCACACAATCACACAATCACACAACCACACAATCACACAATCACACAATCACACAACCACACACTCACACAATCACTCAATCACACAATCACACAATCACACAATCACAATCACACAATCACAATTACACCATCACACAATCACACAATCTCACAATCACACAATCACACAATCACACAATCACACAATCACACAATCACACAATCGCACAATCACAATTACACAATCACACAATCACACAATCACACAATCACACAATCACACAATCACACAATCACATACTCACACAATCACACAGACACAATCACACAATCACAATCACACGATCACAATCACACAACCACAATCACACAATCACAATCACACAATCACAATCACACAATCACAATCACACAATCACAATCACACAATCACACAATCACAATCACACAATCACAATCACACAATCACAATCACACAAACACAATCACACAATCACAATCACACAATCACAATCACACAATCACAATCACACAATCACAATCACACAATCACAATCACACAATCACAATCACACAATCACAATCACACAATCACAATCACACAATCACAATCACACAATCACAATCACACAATCACAATCACACAATCACAATCACACAATCACAATCACACAATCACAATCACACAATCACAATCACACAATCACAATCACACAATCACAATCACACAATCACAATCACACAATCACAATCACACAATCACAATCACACAATCACAATCACACAATCACAATCACACAATCACAATCACACAATCACAATCACACAATCACAATCACACAATCACAATCACACAATCACAATCACACAATCACAATCACACAATCACAATCACACAATCACAATCACACAATCACAATCACACAATCACAATCACACAATCACAATCACACAATCACAATCACACAATCACAATCACACAATCACAATCACACAATCACAATCACACAATCACAATCACACAATCACAATCACACAATCACAATCACACAATCACAATCACACAATCACAATCACACAATCACAATCACACAATCACAATCACACAATCACAATCACACAATCACAATCACACAATCACAATCACACAATCACAATCACACAATCACAATCACACAATCACAATCACACAATCACAATCACACAATCACAATCACAATCACACAATCACAATCACACAATCACAATCACACAATCACAATCACACAATCACACAATCACACAATCACACAATCACACAATCACAAAATCACACAATCACACAATCACACAGTCACACAATCACACAATCACAATCACGCAATCACACAATCACGATTGCACAATCACGATCACACAATCACGATCACACAATCACGATGACACAATCACGGTCACACAATCACGGTCACAAAATCACGGTCACACAATCACGGTCACACAATCGCGGTCACACAATCACGCAGTCACACAATCACACAGTCACACAATCACGCAGTCACACAATCACTCAATCACACAATCACACAATCACACAATCTCACAATCACACAATCACACAATCACACAATCACACAATCACACAATCACACAATCACACAATCACACAATCACACAATCACACAATCACACAATCACACAATCACACAATCACACAATCACACACTCACACAATCACACAGTCACAATCACACAATCACAATCACACAATCACAATCACACAGTCACAATCACACAACCACAAACACACAATCACACAATCACACAATCACACAATCACACAATCACACAATCACACAATCACACAATCACACAATCACACAATCACACAATCACACAATCACACAATCACACAATCACACAATCACACAATCACACAATCACACAATCACACAATCACACAATCACACAATCACACAATCACACAATCACACAATCACACAATCACACAATCACACAACCACACAATCACACAAGCACACAATCACTCAATCACACAATCACACACTCATACAATCACACAGTCACAATCACACAATCACACAATCACCTAATCACACAATCACACAATCACACAACCACACAATCACACAATCACACAATCACACAACCACACACTCACACAATCACTCAATCACACAATCACACAATCACACAATCACAATCACACAATCACAATTACACCATCACACAATCACACAATCTCACAATCACACAATCACACAATCACACAATCACACAATCACACAATCACACAATCGCACAATCACAATTACACAATCACACAATCACACAATCACACAATCACACAATCACACAATCACACAATCACATACTCACACAATCACACAGACACAATCACACAATCACAATCACACGATCACAATCACACAACCACAATCACACAATCACAATCACACAATCACAATCACACAATCACAATCACACAATCACAATCACACAATCACACAATCACAATCACACAATCACAATCACACAATCACAATCACACAAACACAATCACACAATCACAATCACACAATCACAATCACACAATCACAATCACACAATCACAATCACACAATCACAATCACACAATCACAATCACACAATCACAATCACACAATCACAATCACACAATCACAATCACACAATCACAATCACACAATCACAATCACACAATCACAATCACACAATCACAATCACACAATCACAATCACACAATCACAATCACACAATCACAATCACACAATCACAATCACACAATCACAATCACACAATCACAATCACACAATCACAATCACACAATCACAATCACACAATCACAATCACACAATCACAATCACACAATCACAATCACACAATCACAATCACACAATCACAATCACACAATCACAATCACACAATCACAATCACACAATCACAATCACACAATCACAATCACACAATCACAATCACACAATCACAATCACACAATCACAATCACACAATCACAATCACACAATCACAATCACACAATCACAATCACACAATCACAATCACACAATCACAATCACACAATCACAATCACACAATCACAATCACACAATCACAATCACACAATCACAATCACACAATCACAATCACACAATCACAATCACACAATCACAATCACACAATCACAATCACACAATCACAATCACACAATCACAATCACACAATCACAATCACACAATCACAATCACACAATCACAATCACAATCACACAATCACAATCACACAATCACAATCACACAATCACAATCACACAATCACAATCACACAATCACAATCACACAATCACAATCACACAATCACAATCACAAAATCACAATCACACAATCACAATCACACAATCACACAATCACACAATCACACAATCACACAATCACACAATCACACAATCACACAATCACACAATCAAACAATCACACAATCAAACAATCACACAATCACACAATCACACAATCACACAATCACACAATCACACAATCACACAATCACACAATCACACAATCAAACAATCACACAATCACACAATCACACACTCATACAATCACACAGTCACAATCACACAATCACACAATCACCTAATCACACAATCACACAATCACACAATCACACAATCACACAACCACACAATCACACAACCACACAATCACACAACCACACACTCACACAATCACTCAATCACACAATCACACAATCACACAATCACAATCACACAATCACAATTACACCATCACACAATCACACAATCTCACAATCACACAATCACACAATCACACAATCACACAATCACACAATCACACAATCGCACAATCACAATTACACAATCACACAATCACACAATCACACAATCACACAATCACACAATCACATACTCACACAATCACACAGACACAATCACACAATCACAATCACACAATCACAATCACACAACCACAATCACACAATCACACAATCACACAATCACACAATCACACAATCACACAATCACACAATCACACAATCACACAATCACACAATCACACAACCACACAATCACACAACCACACAATCACTCAATCACACAATCACACACTCACACAATCACACAACCACACAATCTAACAACCACACAATCACACAACCACCCAATCACTCAATCACACAATCACACACTCACACAATCACACAGTCACAATCACACAATCACAATCACACAATCACACAACCACACAATCACACAATCACACACTCACACAATCACACAATCACACAATCACACAATCACACACTCACACAATCACACAGTCACAATCACACAATCACAATCACACAATCACACAATCACACAATCACACAATCACACAATCACACAATCACCTAATCACACAATCACACAATCACACAACCACACAATCACACAAGCACACAATCACTCAATCACACAATCACACACTCACACAATCACACAGTCACAGTCACACAATCACAATCACACAATCACAATCACACAATCACACAATCACACAATCACACAATCACACAATCACACAATCACACAATCACACAATCACACAATCACACAATCACACAATCACCTAATCACACAATCACACAATCACACAACCACACAATCACACAAGCACACAATCACTCAATCAGACAATCACACACTCACAATCACACAATCACACAATCACACAATCACACAATCACACAATCACACAATCTCACAATCACACAATCACACAATCACACAATCACACAACCACACAATCACACAACCACACAATCACACAACCACACAATCACACACTCACACAATCACACAGTCACAATCACACAATCACACAATCACACAATCACACAATCACCTAATCACACAATCACACAATCACACAACCACACAACCACACAATCACACAAGCACACAATCACTCAATCAGACAATCACACACTCACACATTCACACAATCACACAATCACACAATCACACAATCACACAATCACACAATCACACAATCACCTAACCACACAATCACACAACCACACAATCACACAAGCACACAATCACTCAATCAGACAATCACACACTCACAATCACACAATCACACAATCACACAATCACACAATCACACAATCACACAATCACACAATCACACAATCACCTAATCACACAATCACACAATCACACAACCACACAATCACACAAGCACACAATCACTCAATCAGACAATCACACACTCACACAATCACACAATCACACAATCACACAACCACACAATCACACAATCACACAATCACACAATCACACAATCACACAATCACACAATCACACAATAACACAATCACACAATCACCTAATCACACAATCACACAATCACACAACCACACAATCACACAAGCACACAATCACTCAATCACACAATCACACACTCACACAATCACACAGTCACAATCACACAGTCACAATCACACAATCACAATCACACAATCACAATCACACAATCACACAATCACACAATCACACAATCACACAATCACACAATCACACAATCACACAATCACACAATCACACAATCACACAATCACACAATCACACAATCACACAATCACACAATCACACAATCACACAATCACACAGTCACACAATCACACAATCACAATCACGCAATCACACAATCACGATTGCACAATCACGATCACACAATCACGATCACACAATCACGATGACACAATCACGGTCACACAATCACAGTCACAAAATCACGGTCACACAATCACGGTCACACAATCGCGGTCACACAATCACGCAGTCACACAATCACACAGTCACACAATCACGCAGTCACACAATCACTCAATCACACAATCACACAATCACACAATCTCACAATCACACAATCACACAATCACACAATCACACAATCACACAATCACACAATCACACAATCACACAATCACACAATCACACAATCACACAATCACACAATCACACAATCACACAATCACACAATCACACACTCACACAATCACACACTCACACAATCACACAGTCACAATCACACAATCACACAATCACACAATCACACAATCACAAAATCACACAACCACACAATCACACAGTCACAATCACACAATCACACAATCACACAATCACACACTCACACAATCACACAATCACACGATCACACAATCACACGATCACACGATCACACAATCACACAATCACGCAATCACAATCACGGTCACTCAATCACGGTCACACAATCACGGTCACACAATCACACAATCACACAATAACACAATCACACAGTCACTATCACACAATCACACAATCACACAATCAGACAATCACACAATCACACAATCACAAAACCACACAATCACACAACCACACAATCACTCAATCACACAATCACACACTCACACAATCACACAGTCACAATCACACAATCACACAATCACACAATCACACAATCACACAATCACACAATCACACAATCACACACTCACACAATCACACAGTACACACAATCACAATCACACAATCACAATTACACAATCGCACAATCACACAATCGCACAATCACACAATCACACAATCACACAGTCACACAATCACACAATCACACAGTCACACAATCACACAATCACAGAATCACACAATCACACAATCACACAATCACACACTCACACAATCACACAGTCACAATCACACAATCACACAATCACACAATCACACAATCACACACTCACACAATCACACACACACACAATCACACAGTCACAATCACACAATCACACAATCACACAATCACACAATCACAAAATCACACAATCACACAATCACACAGTCACACAATCACACAATCACAATCACGCAATCACACAATCACGATTGCACAATCACGATCACACAATCACGATCACACAATCACGATGACACAATCACGGTCACACAATCACGGTCACAAAATCACGGTCACACAATCACGGTCACACAATCGCGGTCACACAATCACGCAGTCACACAATCACACAGTCACACAATCACGCAGTCACACAATCACTCAATCACACAATCACACAATCACACAATCTCACAATCACACAATCACACAATCACACAATCACACAATCACACAATCACACAATCACACAATCACACAATCACACAATCACACAATCACACAATCACACAACCACACAATCACACAATCACACAATCACACAACCACACACTCACACAATCACTCAATCACACAATCACACAATCACACAATCACAATCACACAATCACAATTACACCATCACACAATCACACAATCACACAATCACACAATCACACAATCACACAATCACACACTCACACAATCACACACTCACACAATCACACAATCACACAATCACAAAATCACACAACCACACAATCACACAACCAAACAATCACACAATCACACACTCACACAATCACACAGTCACAATCACACAATCACAATCACACAATCACAATCACACAACCACAATCACACAACCACAATCACACATTCACACAATCACACAATCACACAATCACACAATCACACAATCACACAATCACACAATCACACAATCACACAATCACACAATCACACAATCACACAATCACACAATCACACAATCACACAATCACACAATCACACAATCACACAATCACACAATCACACAATCACACAATCACACAATCACACAATCACCTAATCACACAATCACACAATCACACAACCACACAATCACACAAGCACACAATCACTCAATCAGACAATCACACACTCACAATCACACAATCACACAATCACACAATCACACAATCACACAATCACACAATCACACAATCACACAATCACACAACCACACAATCACACAACCACACAATCACACAACCACACAATCACACACTCACACAATCACACAGTCACAATCACACAATCACACAATCACACAATCACCTAACCACACAATCACACAATCACACAACCACACAACCACACAATCACACAAGCACACAATCACTCAATCAGACAATCACACACTCACACAATCACACAATCACACAATCACACAATCACACAATCACACAATCACACAATCACACAATCACACAATCACACAATCACACAATCACACAATCACACAATCACACACTCACACAATCACACAGTCACAATCACACAATCACAATCACACAATCACAATCACACAGTCACAATCACACAACCACAAACACACAATCACACAATCACACAATCACACAATCACACAATCACACAATCACACAATCACACAATCACACAATCACACAATCACACAATCACACAATCACACAATCACACAATCACACAATCACACAATCACACAATCACACAATCACACAATCACACAATCACACAACCACACAATCACACAAGCACAAAATCACTCAATCACACAATCACACACTCATACAATCACACAGTCACAATCACACAATCACACAATCACCTAATCACACAATCACACAATCACACAACCACACAATCACACAATCACACAATCACACAACCACACACTCACACAATCACTCAATCACACAATCACACAATCACACAATCACAATCACACAATCACAATTACACCATCACACAATCACACAATCTCACAATCACACAATCACACAATCACACAATCACACAATCACACAATCACACAATCGCACAATCACAATTACACAATCACACAATCACACAATCACACAATCACACAATCACACAATCACACAATCACATACTCACACAATCACACAGACACAATCACACAATCACAATCACACGATCACAATCACACAACCACAATCACACAATCACAATCACACAATCACAATCACACAATCACAATCACACAATCACAATCACACAATCACACAATCACAATCACACAATCACAATCACACAATCACAATCACACAAACACAATCACACAATCACAATCACACAATCACAATCACACAATCACAATCACACAATCGCAATCACACAATCACAATCACACAATCACAATCACACAATCAGAATCACACAATCACAATCACACAATCACAATCACACAATCACAATCACACAATCACAATCACACAATCACAATCACACAATCACAATCACACAATCACAATCACACAATCACAATCACACAATCACAATCACACAATCACAATCACACAATCACAATCACACAATCACAATCACACAATCACAATCACACAATCACAATCACACAATCACAATCACACAATCACAATCACACAATCACAATCACACAATCACAATCACACAATCACAATCACACAATCACAATCACACAATCACAATCACACAATCACAATCACACAATCACAATCACACAATCACAATCACACAATCACAATCACACAATCACAATCACACAATCACAATCACACAATCACAATCACACAATCACAATCACACAATCACAATCACACAATCACAATCACACAATCACAATCACACAATCACAATCACACAATCACAATCACACAATCACAATCACACAATCACAATCACACAATCACAATCACACAATCACAATCACACAATCACAATCACACAATCACAATCACACAATCACAATCACACAATCACAATCACACAATCACAATCACACAATCACAATCACACAATCACAATCACACAATCACAATCACAATCACACAATCACAATCACACAATCACAATCACACAATCACAATCACACAATCACAATCACACAATCACAATCACACAATCACAATCACACAATCACAATCACACAATCACAATCACACAATCACAATCACAAAATCACAATCACACAATCACAATCACACAATCACACAATCACACAATCACACAATCACACAATCACACAATCACACAATCACACAATCACACAATCAAACAATCACACAATCACACAATCACACAATCAAACAATCACACAATCACACAATCACACACTCATACAATCACACAGTCACAATCACACAATCACACAATCACCTAATCACACAATCACACAATCACACAACCACACAATCACACAACCACACAATCACACAACCACACACTCACACAATCACTCAATCACACAATCACACAATCACACAATCACAATCACACAATCACAATTACACCATCACACAATCACACAATCACACAATCACACAATCACACAACCACACAATCACACAACCACACAATCACACAACCACACAATCACACACTCACACAATCACACAGTCACAATCACACAATCACACAATCACACAATCACACAATCACACAATCACACAATCACACAATCACACAATCACACAGTCACAATCACACAATCACACAATCACACAATCACCTAATCACACAATCACACAATCACACAACCACACAACCACACAATCACACAATCACACAATCACACAATCACACAATCACACAATCACACAATCACACAATAACACAATCACACAATCACACAATCACACAATCACACAATCACCTAATCACACAATCACACAATCACACAACCACACAATCACACAATCACGCAATCACACAACCACACACTCACACAATCACTCAATCACACAATCACACAATCACACAATCACAATCACACAATCACAATCACACAGTCACAATTACACCATCACACAATCACACAATCTCACAATCACACAATCACAATCACACAATCACAATCACACAATCACAATCACACAATCACAATCACACAATCACAATCACACAATCACAATCACACAATCACAATCACACAATCACAATCACACAATCACAATCACACAATCACAATCACACAATCACAATCACACAATCACAATCACACAATCACAATCACACAATCACAATCACACAATCACAATCACAATCACACAATCACAATCACACAATCACAATCACACAATCACAATCACACAATCACAATCACACAATCACAAGCACACAATCACAATCACACAATCACACAATCACACAATCACACAATCACACAATCACACAATCACACAATCACACAATCACACAATCACACAATCACACAATCACACAATCACACAATCACACAATCACACAATCACACAATCACACAATCACACAATCACACAATCACACAATCACACAATCACACAATCACACAATCACACAATCACACAATCACACAATCACACAATCACACAATCACACAATCACACAATCACACAATCACACAATCACACAATCAAACAATCACACAATCACACAATCACACAATCACACAATCACACAATCACACAATCACACAATCACACAATCACACAATCACACAATCACACAATCAAACAATCACACAATCACACAATCACACACTCATACAATCACACAGTCACAATCACACAATCACACAATCACCTAATCACACAATCACACAATCACACAATCACACAACCACACAATCACACAACCACACAATCACACAACCACACACTCACACAATCACTCAATCACACAATCACACAATCACACAATCACAATCACACAATCACAATTACACCATCACACAATCACACAATCTCACAATCACACAATCACACAATCACACAATCACACAATCACACAATCACACAATCGCACAATCACAATTACACAATCACACAATCACACAATCACACAATCACACAATCACACAATCACATACTCACACAATCACACAGACACAATCACACAATCACAATCACACAATCACAATCACACAACCACAATCACACAATCACACAATCACACAATCACACAATCACACAATCACACAATCACACAATCACACAATCACACAACCACACAATCACACAACCACACAATCACTCAATCACACAATCACACACTCACACAATCACACAACCACACAATCTAACAACCACACAATCACACAACCACCCAATCACTCAATCACACAATCACACACTCACACAATCACACAGTCACAATCACACAATCACAATCACACAATCACACAACCACACAATCACACAATCACACACTCACACAATCACACAATCACACAATCACACAATCACACACTCACACAATCACACAATCACAATCACACAATCACACAATCACACAATCACACAATCACACAATCACACAATCACCTAATCACACAATCACACAATCACACAACCACACAATCACACAAGCACACAATCACTCAATCACACAATCACACACTCACACAATCACACAGTCACAGTCACACAATCACAATCACACAATCACAATCACACAATCACACAATCACACAATCACACAATCACACAATCACACAATCACACAATCACACAATCACACAATCACACAATCACACAATCACCTAATCACACAATCACACAATCACACAACCACACAATCACACAAGCACACAATCACTCAATCAGACAATCACACACTCACAATCACACAATCACACAATCACACAATCACACAATCACACAATCACACAATCTCACAATCACACAATCACACAATCACACAATCACACAACCACACAATCACACAACCACACAATCACACAACCACACAATCACACACTCACACAATCACACAGTCACAATCACACAATCACACAATCACACAACCACACAACCACACAATCACACAAGCACACAATCACTCAATCAGACAATCACACACTCACACATTCACACAATCACACAATCACACAATCACACAATCACACAATCACACAATCACACAATCACCTAACCACACAATCACACAACCACACAATCACACAAGCACACAATCACTCAATCAGACAATCACACACTCACAATCACACAATCACACAATCACACAATCACACAATCACACAATCACACAATCACACAATCACACAATCACCTAATCACACAATCACACAATCACACAACCACACAATCACACAAGCACACAATCACTCAATCAGACAATCACACACTCACACAATCACACAATCACACAATCACACAACCACACAATCACACAATCACACAATCACACAATCACACAATCACACAATCACACAATCACACAATAACACAATCACACAATCACCTAATCACACAATCACACAATCACACAACCACACAATCACACAAGCACACAATCACTCAATCACACAATCACACACTCACACAATCACACAGTCACAATCACACAGTCACAATCACACAATCACAATCACACAATCACAATCACACAATCACACAATCACACAATCACACAATCACACAATCACACAATCACACAATCACACAATCACACAATCACACAATCACACAATCACACAATCACACAATCACACAATCACACAATCACACAGTCACACAATCACACAATCACAATCACGCAATCACACAATCACGATTGCACAATCACGATCACACAATCACGATCACACAATCACGATGACACAATCACGGTCACACAATCACAGTCACAAAATCACGGTCACACAATCACGGTCACACAATCGCGGTCACACAATCACGCAGTCACACAATCACACAGTCACACAATCACGCAGTCACACAATCACTCAATCACACAATCACACAATCACACAATCTCACAATCACACAATCACACAATCACACAATCACACAATCACACAATCACACAATCACACAATCACACAATCACACAATCACACAATCACACAATCACACAATCACACAATCACACAATCACACAATCACACAATCACACACTCACACAATCACACACTCACACAATCACACAGTCACAATCACACAATCACACAATCACACAATCACACAATCACAAAATCACACAACCACACAATCACACAGTCACAATCACACAATCACACAATCACACAATCACACACTCACACAATCACACAATCACACGATCACACAATCACACGATCACACGATCACACAATCACACAATCACGCAATCACAATCACGGTCACTCAATCACGGTCACACAATCACGGTCACACAATCACACAATCACACAATAACACAATCACACAGTCACTATCACACAATCACACAATCACACAATCAGACAATCACAAAATCACACAATCACAAAACCACACAATCACACAACCACACAATCACTCAATCACACAATCACACACTCACACAATCACACAGTCACAATCACACAATCACACAATCACACAATCACACAATCACACAATCACACAATCACACAATCACACACTCACACAATCACACAGTACACACAATCACAATCACACAATCACAATTACACAATCGCACAATCACACAATCGCACAATCACACAATCACACAATCACACAGTCACACAATCACACAATCACACAGTCACACAATCACACAATCACAGAATCACACAATCACACAATCACACAATCACACACTCACACAATCACACAGTCACAATCACACAATCACACAATCACACAATCACACAATCACACACTCACACAATCACACACACACAC
This sequence comes from Megachile rotundata, assembly GCF_050947335.1. Taxonomy (NCBI): domain Eukaryota; kingdom Metazoa; phylum Arthropoda; class Insecta; order Hymenoptera; family Megachilidae; genus Megachile; species Megachile rotundata. The sequence continues at coordinate 361 of NW_027473588.1, read as the reverse complement.
AATCACACAGTCACAATCACACAATCACACAATCACACAATCACACAATCACACAATCACACAATCACAAAATCACACAATCACACAATCACACAGTCACACAATCACACAATCACAATCACGCAATCACACAATCACGATTGCACAATCACGATCACACAATCACGATCACACAATCACGATGACACAATCACGGTCACACAATCACGGTCACAAAATCACGGTCACACAATCACGGTCACACAATCGCGGTCACACAATCACGCAGTCACACAATCACACAGTCACACAATCACGCAGTCACACAATCACTCAATCACACAATCACACAATCACACAATCTCACAATCACACAATCACA